>NC_057797.1:164013082-164043456 GCF_018294505.1 Triticum aestivum | reverse complement strand
CATGCCACAGAGAAAAACTACACATATGCTCTCTCAAATTCCAGTAGGCCACCCGCCCTGTATCTTTGACGTGGGAAAACAAAAATTCGATGGCACTCTTTATCGATCGCGCAGCCACACACTTCATCCCTGTTTTCAATTCTATCGATATCTCACACCGATGATCCCTCCACTCTCTTCTCATCGATTGCTCCCTCTATATATGATATATCCATGACTCTGTTTCACACACATTGCATATGATGTGAATATTGGCGTTGATCTGCGAACCATTGAGATGCATTAGCAGCCATGGTAGTTTCATTTGTATTTGATGGAATGTTGTAATGAGATAAATTGAGGCAAGAGGACACATGAATCCTAAGTTGAAACCTTTTTTTCCTGCAGGAACCAAAGTTGAAACCTTCATATCATCACAGTACAATTTCATTAAAATTATGCGTACATATAAACAAATCCTAAAGGATTGATAGCAATGCCAAAAACAATTCAACTTTGTTTCGCCGACATGTGGGACATCCTTCATCTAGCTCCACCTGCCGTGCAGCAATACTGAGTGCACAACTGTAGGGAAAGATTCACTGTGGTTGTTGCGCCGCATTAGTAATGACTAGTGAGCAGTCAAATCACAGAGCCCGACCTTCGCCACAGTAAGTTTCTCGGACGAAGCAACCATCATTTCTCTGTTCCTTGAATCCGCTGGTACTCCCATATTCCCAGGGTAATAAGTTGCTCGGGCGAAGCAACCATCACTTCACCTTTCCCACAATAAGTACCTCCTTGGGCCCATTGAAAAATCAATTTTCTCTCTCCATCAAGTGCATTTATTGTCAATCTAACCCTGTCACCGAAACACCCCTTTGGCTATAGTTAGTTCTGGGTTAGTCATGAGTTAGTCTAACCTCTAGCTAAGTTAGAGTATCCAAACAGGAGCAGTATAGGACATGCAAGTTGCTCAAAGCATATAGTCAAATTCGTATGTGAAAGGATCTTTTTTCTTTTTGAAAACGGAACGTGGAAGGATCTTTGAATGATATAATTTTCAAATTATATAAAATCTTATCAATAGTCAAAGGCATCCTCCAAGAATACATTAGGCCCCACTCCCTCCGCCTAGGTGTATAAGTCACCTTACAAAAACCAAATAATCCCAAAATACTTAGGCGCGGTGCATTAACTCCCACCTCATTTCTTGTTTCTTGACATATCCACCAATAAAAGATGCAGGGCGTGCATGTTTTCAATGACTTAGACTACCAAACACGACATGCAATGCTATTAATTAGCAAATAAATATTAATTTCTCTCGTTTTCCCCTCTTCCTTGGTCACGGTGCACAATACGGACGGAGTATATAAAATCCTACCAATAGTCAAAACCAAGTGTTACTACTACACCAAACAAGTTCAAAATGAGAAACTGGACCCACTCACGGCACAACACACCTGTCTCGTTTGGTCCGTCGGTCAAAGCGCTTCCTCTTCTTGGCATAACAATAGAGTACAGTAATTTTTTCAGAATTCTCGTGGCATGTCGTTAACATGTGATTAGTTAACCGACGTCAATAGACAGCAAAAACGCAAGCCCGCCACACTTTGAGAGAGACGAGGAGCGAGAAGCGAGACAGGCTGGTGGATTACTAGAGCTAGGTGTCACACGGAGGCCAAGAAATATGGTGATAGCATGGGTTGGCCACGTACAATATGTAACTACACTGGGATGCCATGTTTCGTACTCTTCCGGTCTACTATGGAGATGATTGGTTGATTTTATATCGCTAAATAATATAAAATATTATGAGTGCAGACGCTCAACCACGAGGTTCCTTGCTCCTTCTCGGTCCTCGGGAATCTATGTTCTTCCACTCTTTTTTTACGTGAGCTTTGTTTATCCTTTTGCCAACACGCGAGACATCTAGCATCAAGGTGCATGTTTCATGTAAGAAAATGGAGATAATCAGATAAGAAATGCATAAGTGAGTCCTGCACTTCGATGGCACCTACTCCTACTACGCAATATTTTTTCTCCTCGATGGCACGTGAATAGTGCACGTACTCAATGACGGAGCATAGGATTGTAGCCATGACATGGTCAGCCCTTTTTTGGAGAGAGTACATACTAAATAATTTTGATGTGTCCCATCAACTCGCAGAACGACGAGAAGCTTGCTTACTACGCCTTCTCCCTCGCCAATGCATGCGTGGTGGCTCACAGCATGAGGAGAAAACTTCTGCTTACAAGCGGTGGACGTGCAGCAGTTCATTCGGTGTCAGATTGCCAGAAAATACTATTGTAGTACCACCATTATTGTTCGACTTCCGGAAGAGGCAAAGAGCCAAGCGGAAGGCTAGCTATAGTGGGAGTAACATAAGTAGGAGTACCTCCTTTTTTATTCTAGAAACAACCACACGTGAATATTGGACGGTAGCAGCACAACAACTGAATAAAAAATCAAAACCTTCCCGCCCGGCGCCAGCTGAGCCCGCCGCTCCACATTGATGGCAAGTCAGGGCGACGCGACCTCGCACTGCTTCCGCCATTGAAGCGGCGCGCCGACCGAGGGCACCGCCCGCTGCACGCCCAACATTTCAGACTACACATACTTTGTGAGACAAAAGGCGGGGTCATTATAATGATATAGTTTTATACTAAACGGACTAACTATTGTAAGCAGGTTACGTATTAGGTTGGTTCTAGATGATGTGTCAACTTCATATAGCCGAATGTTGGCTATACTATTAACCATGCTCTTAGTGTGGTGTGAGTCGGAAAATTTATTAAGACATTAATTAATAATTAACGGGCGCCTTAATTACTTAGCCGTTTCTGATTCGTTTGGATAGTGTGGCTATTATTGACTTGGACGTGGGGTTCGGGCCAAAGGCCTACTATTATGTACAATTGGTCTTACTCGCATCACTGACCTGACAGGCTCTACCCTAGCCACCGATGTATCATATGGTTTCGCACCATTCTAGATCTTAGCGTCGCGACACAATTCTTCTCCATCCCTCCTTCCAGCGTACACCACGAGAAGGGACAGCAGTCCTCCGAACCCCGCCTTTCGTGATCCTATACGGGAGAGGGGCGGTCAGGTTTTTGGGGAGCACACTCCTTTGACTACTTCCAGCGCCAACTTCCTCAATGACAGCCTTCTTCCTCGACCTCGGTAACCTCTTCATCAACAACATGAGTGACAACATCAACCATAGCGGTTCTGCTCCCACTGTACAGTATGTGATTCTGTCCTCCTGGTTAAGTCCGCATCATTACTTTGATCTTTGCAATTGTCGTCATTAGCTATTTACTGTTGATTCAGATTACATCTCATAGTAAATTGCTCATATATTCAACAATCCAATCCAAAAACCCTGATTATAGGCAATTTACTCCGAGTGGTTTTGCTGCGCTTTTGAAGGCGCCTACTTTTAAGGGGGTGCAATATAAAAGGTGGCGCACAAGAGCGGTATATTGGTTTCAGATCATGTACTGCTATGACACCACTAAGGGTAAGCCCGAGGGGGATTTTAATCCTACACAGTAGGAAGCTTTTGAGAACATGGATACCCTCTTCAAAATCGCCCCGCTGAGTGTTCTTGACGATTCCATTATGGATTCATATATGTCGTTTGACAGCGGCAAATACATGTGGGCTGCGCTCGAGGCCACGTTTGGGGCCTCGGGCGCTGGTAATGAGTTGTACATCATGGAGCAATTCTATGACTACAAGATGACTTATGAGCGCTCTGTTGTTCAGCAGACTCATGAGATATAGTCACTCGCTAAGGAACTTGAGTACTTCAAGTGTGTATTGCCGGACAAATTTGTTGCTGGGACCATCATTGCCAAGCTTCCACCTACATGGAACGATTTTGCTACTTCTCTAAAAAACAAGAGACATGAGTTTTCCATTTTAGATCTCATTTGCACTCTTCATTTTGAAGAGAAGGCGAGAGCAAAAGACACACGTGCTTGGGTCACTGAGGGAGCTTCTAGTGCCCACATGGTACATGAGAAGAACTTCCAGCCCAACCATCCCCAAAACAACAATAACAAATCTCAGGGGAAAGGCAAGTTTGGTGCAAAGAACAAGCCGTCACATTCTACAACTTCAAGAAGAATTCTCATAATGGGAAGGATACAAACCTCAATTTTGGTAGCACCACACAAAACTTATATGGCTGCATCTACCTGCTGTCAGCTAACCTCATGGTGCTCCAGGTATTCCTACATTCGTAACTAGGTAAAATCACCACCACAAGATAAAATAAGCTTATTCGTACGTTGACTTGCTGATTGTAGTGCGGAAAGATCCTATCATGTGTGGAGTAGCAAACAAGCAGTGTAGCCGAAGGTGGAAATCAACCAAGGACTTATGAAATTATATATAATCTTCCTCAGGCGGGTCAGTATCCCCTTCGTCTAGATGATCATGTTTTGTCATGCCGAGCTATTGATATGTGCTACTGTTTTGCAACACCGTTTAAGTATAGCTATTGTTTTCCTATCTTTTCAGATTCAGGACAATGAAGATGATTTCAGGGGAACTGCACAATATGGACTCATGTTGAGTCATGTCTATTGCCTCATGTGTTTGCTACAAATGTGTCAGCATCAATTGCAAGATGAGGCAGCTAGCTAGCTGTGGACTTGCCAACATGCTCAAAGTGCTCGCAACATTGAGAAGAAACAAGCATGACCAGGAAATTAATGCGTGCGCAGGGAGGCCCTTTGCTTAGAGAAGCATCAACCGGTTTTCTTTATTTCCACACCTTCTCACAACTTTGTATTCGTTATAGTATGGTGAATCATTGAGATGCATAAACATGCTGAACTTTTGTTCTTCTGGATGTTAGTATGCATACTGTATCTTCTGAAGCTTAATTTAATGTAAATGTTGACTAGCCTGTGAGCCTTCACAATCTAGTAAGTATATTGTAGGCCTGTTATTTGACACCTCACTTTGCCGCGCTACGCGACCAGTGTGAGTGTCTGCATCCAGTACCACATCCTCTAATTTGGTGGATGTCAAGTTGAAAAAGGTTACCGATGAGTAGCCATAAGCTGGAGGCGTCTTTTTCTTTTCTTTCGAATGGGCAATAAGATGGAGAGTGTCTGGGGCTACCTCTATCACAAGGCCCTCCAGTACGAAACAAGGGCAGCCGACTGGGCCGATACAAAAGCCTATCCATATTAAAGCCCATTTGTTTTTGTTTTTTGTAAGGAGAAGCCCATATTTCTTGAAGAGGGGGCGATCCCAGGAAAAATATCCTTCCTCCTGGCTTCCACTTACACTTCCATCTCGCCCCAATTCCCCCTGCTCCCCATCTTCCTCACTCTTCCAAAAAAACTGCTCACCTTCTTCCTCACTCGTACAGAAAACACCTGCTCCTCTTCTTCCACTCCTGCAGAAAACCCCATCCCTCCTTCTTCCCCACTCACACTGCCACTAGGCTTGTCTCTGGCTACTCTGCTCAAACCCGTGAGCTCAGCGCGACGCCCACAAGGAAAATGGAGTCGGCTGGCCCCAGCGCCAGGAAGATGATGCTCCCGCCAATGTTGAGCCCCTCCCCCACCCGGATCTGAGGAACCGGTAGAATCTCCGATGGACCGCATCAGCGATCTCCCGGACTTCATCCTTGAGGAGATCATCTCGCTTCTCCCCACCAAGGATTGTTGCCGCACACAAGTCCTCTCAACTCGGTGGCGCCCTCTATGGCGCACCGCGCCCCTTAATCTCGACTATCGTCAGATATCTGTCCTTACCGAATTTGATCTCGTCAGAGCCACCGTCTCCTCTCACCACCAGGGCCCCGTTCAACGCCTCTGCATCCCGACACGCTACCTGCTGTCCATACCCGGCATGGTGGACGATTGGCTGACATCCCCTAAATTCAGAAAACTCCAGCAGTTTGAGTTCTACCATTACCATGAAAGTTTCATACAACAAACATACCAAGAATTCATGCCCACACCACCGTTGTCCATCTGGCGGTTTTCCTCCTCTCTCCACACCGCCACCTTCGCCCGGTGCCATCTACCAGATGATCTGGTACAAATGCTTAGACTCCCACTGCTAAAAAAACTTTCACTTGGGGTGGTTTATCTATCGGAGGCCTCATTGCACAACATCATCCACTCCAGTTACCCTGCCCTGGAGCGCCTACTAATTGTTTTGGGAATAGAATTCCCAATTAGTTGTCTCCAAATAAAGTCGCCTCACCTTAAAAGCATTGGAATTTGTTTTGAAGGATAGCAGCTCATCATCGAAGATGCCCCTTCACTTGAAAGGTTTCTCCTTGATAATTTTTATAAACCTTCGCAAATAACTGCCATCTCTGCACCCAAACTGGAAACCTTGGGTGTAATTCGTGATCCATTTAACGATCACAAGAAGTTTGCATTTGGCTCCTCACTTTTTCAGGTACCGTATATTATCATCTATGTTTGTGCGCATAAATTTTATATCATCTTGGAGTACACTTTGGGTACTAATATTATGTTATATGCTCAATGAAGAGTTCATCCATGGATAGCCTATCAATGTTGCTGGATTCTGTCAAGATCTTATATATCAGAATGTATAGTTATGATCTCAACATAATTATTGGCTTGTTGCGATGCTTTTGGTATCTGGAGAATTTATATATGGAGGTGATGATTTCATGCACATTGAAAGACTGTATATATTGTACTAGAATTAATCGTTCAGCTGTTGCTCTTTCGACATACTCTTTTTTCAGACCTTAACTGTTTTCAAACCTTCATGTCTACTTATGTACTGCAAGCACATGGACAAAAACGTATAACCAATCAGTGGCGTAATAAGCACCAGGATTTTCTCAGTTCTCTTGACATTCATTTGAGGACAATAACGATGGAAGGATATGCATCCAACCAGGCAAACAGAAGCTTTGTCACATTCTTCCTGTTGAATGCGAGGTTACTATTGTCTCTGAGGCTTAAGTTTTACCGCAAGAGATTTCTCATGGACGAACACATTGAAGAGCAAAAGAAGAAGTTTCAGGTGGACAAATGGGCTTCTAAACGGGCTCGGCCTCTATTTACAACAAGTTGTAGTCATCATGCAATAATTTTTTATGCATAGGATGTTGATTTTATGGATCAGACCGATCAATTTGTTTGTGACTGCGAAAAAGAGTAGTTGGGTTAGATGTTACTGCCATGTTCAATCTGGGTTTTGTCTAAAAATTTGATGAACAATTAATCCTTGGGCTTTTTGTACCATTTGTAAGCTTGAGTTGCATGTTGTTGCCCTCGTACCCCCCCTCCACCTGCTACTACACTGCCGCATCTTCCACGGCTGTTGTTCCTTCCTGTCCGAGGCCTCATCGTCATTCTCCGCCTTGGTTCGCTCATTGTGCCCGCCTCCGTCTAGCGTTGTCAACATGGTCAACAACCAGGAGGAATCAGGAGATGACTGTACATGGAGAGGCTGATAGTAGGGACCCACCAGGGTCATTGCATTACGCAAGCAGGTGCGTCGTTATTACAAGCCAAAAAAATACTTCCTCCTAATTCCTCACTGCTAGAAAATCACTTAAATGTCTTAAAAGGTCAAATGACCCCTGAAATTTTCCAAAATTTGGCATGACAGTTGTATTAGTACTACAAAATTTCTCGTTCATTTAAAACACCATCCGTTGCCACTTTACTCCAAATTCGTCTTTCATAGCTAATAAAAAATATGTACATCATCACACACATTTGTTTTCTAGGAACCGTTTGCGATGAAAATATCTGGGTCTATTTAAGTCTCCCTCCTTAAGCTTCACTGGCTCGTCTGCTCCAGTGCCGGCAACCCCCGAATCCATGAATCCCAATCCCCATTCCCGCAAACCGTTCTTGCAAAGATGACGCTATGGAAACTCTTCGTGAAGGCACGTACGATGGCCACGTCCCCCCCACGAGCGCCGCTGCCTGCGCTGAGAGTGTGGCAGCCTACGCCGGGAGTGCCACCGCATCCGCATTGAGCGCGGCCGCTTCCGTCGAGAGGGCGTTCGCGGCAGCCGACAGGGCAACCGTGGCAGACGAGACGGCTGCAGCTGCTGCGACGGCGACTGAAAATGCTGAGAATGCTCGTGCTGCCGTCCGTGTCGCCGATGTCGCCCTGGCCCGGGTCGAGGACATCCACCCAAGATCGAGGATGCACACGCCAAGATATTCCAGGTCACCTCGGACTCCAGCATGCAACCCACGTCTGAAAAGGCGGCGATGACCATGGATCACCTGCTTCCTCATGAGGTCGCCGAGCGGGAGCTGGAGATGCAGGAGGCGGCGGAGATCGAGGAGCGCCAAGAGGAGGAGTTGTGTGTGGCCGAGGTTGAGGTAGAGAAGAGTCTGTCCATCGAGGAATCAGCGGTGGAGTATCAACGCGAGCTCTGGCTCAGCCAGTATTACGAGTACTACAACATTGAGGGCAGCGTCGAGGACAAGAACGAGGACGAGGACACGGTCGACTTCAGCAAGGGGGACGCAGAGTCCACCAACGGCGGCATGTCGCCCGGACAAGTCATCGACATCTCATCTTACACCAGCGATGCATAGGCTGGCGCGGCTGCGGATTTGTGAAAATTACACAACGAGTTGATAACACCAGGGACCCAGTAGCTCGCCCAGTTGTTTTGTTAGTTTCAGAGACGGAGCTCAACTGCGCACTATGCGGGGGCTATGGCCCGTCTACCCCACGCTTACGCTTTTATTTAAGCACATGACGAGCCCAGTTGATATCTTTTTTCTTTCGGAAAATGGCTAGCCCAGTTCTTTTTTTTGGAGAACACCAAAACCGAGGCCTACTTGCTTTTCTCAGCCCTGCTGGGCAGCAAATCTTTCAAGACGAGGAGGGAGGGATGTAAAGTAGTAAGAAATGGGCTTCCCGGGAAAATGGGCTATAAGTTTTAAGAAATGGGCTGTAAATGTTTAAACCAAAGCCAACCGGCAATTACATTAAAATATCATTTTTTTCTCGATTTCTCTACTCTCTACTCTAATAAAAACCAAAGCCAACTGGCAATTACATTAAAAGATCGTCTTTTCTCCCACAAGATAAACTACTCATACAAATGCATCTTCATGTTCCATGCAATGCACAAGCATCTTGCTAGTTAAGATTTTAAATTTCATTCATTTTTTTGCGGAGAATTGTTTTTTGAATTTTATTTTCATATAATTTTAAAAAAATTATTTTTAACGCGACTCGAAATTTTGTGATTAAAAGAGTTCAGACCCCACCGAAATATGAAAAAATTTGTTGAATTTTTTAGCAGTGCCCAGAATATATGGTCTGTAATGCTAATAAAAATAATATAGGCTTCAAATATCCTTAAGAATTAGCAAATGGGCTGTAAATTATTGAAAATAATGGCTAATGGGTTGTATGTTGTTTTCCACAGATTTGGAGCCTACTTCTGGGCCTGCTAGGTTAACGATGACGCTATCCTAATTTTTTTTGACGCATATGCAAGGCTTTGTCAACTTAGTCAACACAGAGCGGTGATTGTTGGATATCCATCCAACGGCCGTAGTGCTTCTTCAATCTCTGATCTTCTTGCTCCAGCCGCCCAAACCAGCGCCGGCAGGACTGCCTGATCCCTCCTCCCGTGGCTAGTTGTGCTGCCGCCAGGCCATCCCTCTACCCACCGGCACATCTTGTTATTTTCTAGCGACGTCAGCCTCACCCCGCAGCCGACAAGTCAGCGCTTGTAGACCCCTCAGCGTGGGCATCCGCTATGGTGGCTTCGCCGGCTCCAGGTCATTCCCTTCCTGGGCCTCGCCCTCGTCCACCGCGTTTGTGCTCTCGGCGCGGCGAGGTCAACATGGTCAACAAACAACAACCATCGGAAGAGGCTGACAATAGGGGTCCACAC
The DNA here is from genome assembly GCF_018294505.1 of Triticum aestivum. Classification (NCBI taxonomy): domain Eukaryota; kingdom Viridiplantae; phylum Streptophyta; class Magnoliopsida; order Poales; family Poaceae; genus Triticum; species Triticum aestivum. The sequence continues at coordinate 164,033,569 of NC_057797.1, read as the reverse complement.
AAGGAAATGCCTCCTTATTTCGCGCAAAATATTGATTCCTCCACCTGACAGTTGGGACCCACCGGAAGGGCCTCTATATTTCTTGAAAAAATGATCCCCCGCTATTAGCTCGGACCCACCAGCTATATCTTCGCACACAAGGAAGTTCCTCCTTATTACGCACAAAAAAATGAATACTCCCGCTGCTAGCTGGGACCCACCATTGTGGGAGGATGACTTGTGGGCCTACTAAGATGACGGGGACGGAGGGCTTGGTCAACTTAGTCAATATGAATGATTCTAGCTCCAGTGACTGTACGATGTCCATCCAACGGTCGTAGTACTTCTTCAACCTCTGGTCTTCTTGCTTCAGCCGCCCAAACAAGCATCGGCCGTGCCGCCGGCTCCTGCCTCCCGTGTCCGGCTATGCTACCACCACTGGCCATGCCATCCCTCTATACTCACCCACATCTCCTGTTATTCTCCGGCGACGGCAGCCTCACACCGCAGACGAAGCATTCAACCCATGTACTCCCCTCCGCGTGGGCATCCACTATCGCATCTTCCTTGGCTCCACGTCGTCCCCTTCCTAGGCCTCGTCGTCGTCCACCGCCCTGTTGCTCTCGGCGCGGCATGGTCAACATGGTCAATGAACGACTTCGATCGGAAGAGTACTGTACATGGAGAGGCTGACAGCTGGGTCCACGGCCGCAACAAGGAAGTGCCTCCTTATTATGTAGAAAATAATGATTCCTCCACCTGACAGTAGGGACCCACCGGACGGGCCATCGTATTTCATGAAAAAAAAATTTCCCCCTGACTGCTGGGACCCACCAGCTACATCTTCACACGCAAGGAAGTACCTGACAGTCGGGACCCACCCGGTCGAAGCGTACGTAGCATTGTCATTCTGGTCGCGAACGTGTACTTACATACGATCGGTCTGTCTGCAGGCTGCAGCAATGAACCGTGGCCATGTAAGGAAGGGCACGTGTCGTAGTAGAGGCACGTACATAGCATGTACACGTACGTACATCATCCAGGGTGCAAGAAATTAAATACGGCCATGTACTTACATACGGGTGGGGTCTCGAACGCCTACTCGCGCATACGTACGGCCAGGGCTCGTGTACATGGTTGTGGCTGGGTTGGTACGGAGAAACTGCGTTGTCATCATGTTCATCAGGAGGCGACGAAATGCGTCGTGTTCATCGGGAGGCAACCGAACGCGTGTTGTTCATCAGGAGCCAACCGGCTTGGATGGAATAGCTGATGGAAACGAGGCCTGGCATATCGCAGAATGGAGGAAATGGCCTTGTGTTCGATCGACCACGGTCGAAACGCGATCCTGTTCATCGGGAGGGGTTTGGCGTACCGCAAAATGGAGGAAACGGACCTCCTACGGTCGAAACAGGGTCCAATTGATCGGGAGGGGTGTGGCGTACTGCAAAACGGAGGAAACAGACTTGTGTTGGAGCGTGTCGGTGTCAAAACCGGCGGATCTCGGGTAGGGGGTCCCGAACTGTGCGTCTAAGGCGGATGGTAACAGGAGGCAGGGGACACGATGTTTTACCCAGGTTCGGGCCCTCTTGATGGAGGTAAAACCCTACGTCCTGCTTGATTAATATTGATGATATGGGTAGTACAAGAGTAGATCTACCACGAGATCAAAGAGGCTAAAACCTAGAAGCTAGCCTATGGTATGATTGTATGTTTGTCCTACGGACTAAAACCCTCCGGTTTATATAGACACCGGAGGGGTCTAGGGTTACACAAGGTCGGTTACAAAGGAGGAGATGTACATATCCGTATTGACTAGCTTGCCTTCCACGCCAAGTAGAGTCCCATCCGGACATGAGACGAAGTCTTCAATCTTGTATCTTCATAGTCTAACAGTTCGGCCAAAGGATATAGTCCGGCTGTCCGGAGACCCCCTAATCCAGGAATCCCTCAGTAGCCCCTGAACCAGGATTCAATGACGATGAGTCCGGCGCGCAGTATTGTCTTCGGCATTGCAAGGCCGGTTCCTCCTCTGAATACACCACGGAAGAATTTGAATACAAGGATAGTGTCTGACCCTGCAAAATAAGTTCCACATACCACTTTAGAGAGAATAATATTTCCACAAATCCAATTTGCTGACTTGTTTTGGCAACATGACATTATGCCATGGCCCGGTGATTATTCGAACCGTTTCCTTTAACTAGCCCCGCACATAACGCGAGGCAATTTTTTGACACGTCTTGTCAAAGCAGAGATCGTGTCCCCATATCACGGGATTCTCATCAATACGGGCGTGGGTAACCCAACCGCGCCATCGATTACGGTGCTTGGGGGATAAGCGAGTTTTACCAGGCTAGTGGGGACGCATAGTTTCGTCCGCCCATATAAAGGGATAAGGATTCGCCTTTTCATCCACGCCTTTTTCCTCCTTTGCTCATCCATTTTCGCACACTCGAGCTCCAGCGCTCAAGTCCGCATTTCCCAACTCGACCTTCTCCAACCATGTCCGGAGCGGGAGGCAGGTGGATGGTCTCCTCCGTCACAGAGGGACACATCAAGAAGCTGAGGAGAGCTAGATACCTGCCCACGACATCGCGCACCGGCTCCCAGATGAGGGGCAGCTCATCCCCACCCCCAGGCCCCATGAGAGGGTAGTGTTCCTTACCCATTTCCTCCGCGGACTGGGATTCCCTCTCCACCCATTCGTCCGGGGGCTCATGTTCTACTACAGCCTGGATTTCCACGATCTGTCCCCGAACTTCATCCTCAACATCTTGGCGTTTATCGTCGTGTGCGAGGCCTTCCTCCGCATCAAGCCCCACTTCGGCTTATGGCTGAAGACCTTCAATGTCAAGCCGAAGGTAGTGAGCGGCCGCCAGGCGGAGTGCGGAGGCGCCATGGTGGGCAAGATGCCCAATGTCACATGGCTCGAGGGCTCCTTCATGGAGACCGTAAAGGGGTGGCAATCGGTGTGGTTCTACATCACCGAGCCGCGTGACCCTAAATGGGCAGCGGCCCCCGAGTTCCGATCTGGCATCCCCACACGGCTCACCTCCTGGCAAGAGAAGGGCCTATCCTGGGGTAGTTCGGGAGAGCTGACCGGACTCCAAACATGTATTCAAAACATGGTGAACAACAATCTCAAACTCGTCAACGTAGTCCAGGTCATGCTCATCCGCTGGATGCTCCCGTGCCGACAACGGGCTTTCAACTTGTGTGAGTTCGACCCGGCCCAGCACCGAACTCTGAACAGGCTCTTCGACACAACTCACGAGGATGCCTGGAAGGTGCTATTCAAGGGTGCCGAGGTTCCCCCTCCCACTATCGAGGATCGCGGATTCTGCGCAAAGCGCCAAGCCAGCACGATAAGCTGTTTCACCTCTCACAGGATACTTGTTTTTCATAGTTTGACTCTATGCGGGATCTAAGCTCCCATACCTTTGACAGGACTGGCAGGAGATGGCCGGATAGATCGACTGTCCGGGTCCTTTGCCCGAAGGCCCAGCAGACACTCTCCTGACGAAGATGTTGACTCCGGCTCCATACAAGGTGCCGGAGAAGACCAAGAAGGCCAAGGGAACCCGAAAGAGTTCCCGACGCCAGGCGTCATCGGACTCATTGTCCGATAGCTCTGCGACACACTCCTCCCCCGAAGACGAGGAGGAAGAAGAAGATGCTCCCCCTTCAGATGGGGGACACAAGAAAAGGAAGGCCGCCCCAACTGGGGAGGCCGAAGGGTCCAAGAAGGGAAGGACTCTCCTTCCGGACAGTTCCACCACCGCCACCGAAGGCGAAGACGACTGGATGCTCAGGGCCAAGCCCCTGGCAAAGTTGTAAGTATTCGGATACTAGAGTAACTCATAGCATTCCTTTGTCGCACTACTTCCCCTAACACCGAATATGATTATGCAGGCCGCCACGAGCTCGTATCGATGTATCGTCAGACGGCTCCCTGGGCTCGTCGGATATGGATAGCGATCCACTTCCGACTGCCACCTCCCCTTGCCATGCGGACGACGCCGAGGTATTGTCTCAAGAGGCACCGGGTCAAGGGGAGATAGTCCTGGAGGCACCTCAAGGCGACCTTCCGGACTCTGGGAGCAGAGGGAACAAGGCCCCCGAGGGCTCCGAGTTTGGCCCTCAGCCGAACACCGCGCCGGAACCTCCAGTGGTTCCGGACTCGGGCAGGCGGCCTCCTTCCAAGAGGGGCAAGACGCCTGTGCCAGTGACCTCTGTCCATCCAGAGGCGCCGGACAATCTGCTGGGAGCGCTTCACATCGCTTCCATCGACGAGGAGCGCCGTACTATTATGAGTGCGGTGGTCTAGAAGTTTTGGTCCGCCAAAAGCGGATTGACTGAAGCCTGTGCCAGCCTTCTAACAGGCTTTGAGGTAAGTGTTTAAAATGTAGGAAAATATTACCGCATAGACAGTAGCCCCTCATGCTCTGTTTGGTGTTCACAAAGAAAAGCCGAACAGAGGATCAAACAATATCGCAGGAGTCTAATATAAGTATGTAAATATGCGTATGCAGGCTTCGCTGCTGGCATCTGCCGCACTGAAGCAGGACCTTAAAGGGTCCAAGGACGAGCACGGCCTTGCCAAGAGGCAGCTCGAGGAGAACAAAGGTAAGTAGTACCTAGTCTATGGATATGTATAAAAAGAATGCAATTGCAAAATGACAGGATCATCATGAATTTGCCAGGGGCCACAACCGAAGTGGCGACCCTAAAGCAAGCATTGTCCAAGGCCGAAGATAAAGCGGCCAAGGAGCGCACCGAGCGGGAAAGGCAAGAGGCTCAGGTGGGCGAGGTGCAGCAACAGCTCCAGGCTCTCATGACGAAGCACGAGGCGTTGGAGCTTGACTCGAAGACGCGAGAGTCTGAGCTTGCTGCGGCCCTCGACAGCGTAAAGAGTGCCAAGGCTGAAGCCCAAAAGGCCCTCCAGTAGATTGACACGATGAAGAAAATAGCGGCGGGTAAGGCATTCTATATGCAAAGCAAGCATGTGAAAGTAAACTACCTATTACTTACCCAAATCCGGAGCTCTCCAGGAGCATTCGCAGATTTGCCACGCAGCATGTCGGATGCCACACAGTTTTATCAGGCCGAGGAGGGAAGCTCAACAGAGAAGCTGTTCTGGTCTCAGTATACTGGGACCGAACACCCGGTGCCTATGATCGACCAGCTGAAACAGTTGGTCGAGCTACACAAGGCGGTCGAACAGGCCATGAAGGGCTTTATAGTCCGGCTGTGGCCTGGCGACGCCCTTCCGAATAGCTACTTCGGCCTGGTGAGGCGGCTTGTGGACGCCTGCCCATGGCTAGAAGTCGTCAAGCGGTCCGTCTGCATCGAAGGTGGACGCCGGGCTTTCGCCCGTGTGAAGGTGCAATGGGCCAAGCTAGACGCCGTGAAGCTGATCAAGGAAGGACCGCTGCAGGGCAAGGAGCATCGCACCCCCGAAGTTTATTATGAGGGTGTCCTAAAGGGTGCCCGTCTTGTAGCGGACGAATGTCCAAAGGATGTAATATTTGAGTAAACTTGCTCGTGTGATCCTGTATGATGAAAACTTGTTTCATATGCGCTATGCAACACTTGTTTGAATTTAAAATATTACCTTTTGTTTGGCTGTTTATCCGATCTGAGAGATGGCTAGTCCTCGGCTTCTGCCCCCATGCCGCGAGTGCTGGGGTGTTCGGGATAAACCTGAGCACTCTTGTTCCCATTTTTGGGTCCTTCGAGGGAGGAGCTCAGCACAGTGAACAAGGCAACCGGACTAATAGTTCTTTATCACTCTCACTTAGCCATAGAATTCTATAATTTTAAATTTTGGCAAAGCCCCTGGTATTCGGAAGGCCGAATTCTGGGCACGATACACGCCTTTAAGCCGGACAGGACCGGCTCCTCGCTCTAAGCGGCATAAGTCTTTAGGGACTCGAAACCTCGCCGAACAGCGACCAGTCTCTCGCCTTATCATGACAGTCAGTTTTAGCTTTCTCTACTAAGGTGCTTAGCCCAGCAAAACCGGGCCACAATCGCAGTAGTTCTCCTAGTGCTACCTTAGCCGATAGAGCGGAACGTAAGGTACCAAAACATAGGAGCCGGGCAAACCCAACATTTGACCAAAGACATGATTCGGAGCTGATGCATATAATGCTATAAGTTCGGGGTGCCGCACTTGTGAAAGTGTTCGGACTTTTCACACCATAATGTGCGGTACTTAAGCCCCTGGTGTATTGGCCGTACCAAAGTGTGCGGTTGCAAGACGTCATTAATGAACACATATATATAAAACGAGAATGCAATAATAGTCGTAATGTTATGCATTGTTTATTCAAAAAGGTGCGTTAAAGCAGAATGATACAGATAGTGCGATAAGCAAAAAGTAGGACTATGTCCCTTCCAAGGGCAAGATGAGGAATAGTATTAAAGCAAATATTTCACTCGTTATCGTAATCCACCTGGGAGTTCTGTGGTGTGACGTAGCTTTCTGCCTCCTTGGTTGCTGCATCATGTCTTTGGCAATCATGCTGCCGGACAGGGCTTCCAGAAAGAGAAAAATAACAAAGTGAGAAGCCCCTAGTGCGGTTTAAGCCGCGTCTTGGGGCGTGCTGTAGTTGTGCCCCCCTCCCCACCTGTGTCCATGGTATTTTTAATGCGTAATTATGTACGCGTGGTGCGGATTTCAACGTTTGGCTTGGGCCGGGGTGGGGGCCGCATTGCTACACGAGCTCAGATCATGCCAGGTGGTCTAGTTGCCGATTACTCCGAGCACGCTTGAAGGTGTCCGGGTCTTGAAATGCCGAACTGGTGGATTGCCTTGAGAGGCTGCTTTGCACTTCTGCTGCGAGGGCCGCAGTGTGCTCCTCCATGCGGAGAGAGCGCTCTGTGTTCCATTAACTGTGATGACCCCCCGAGGTCCTGGCATCTTGAGCTTGAGGTATGCATAATGCGGTACCGCATTGAATCTCGCAAATGCGGTTCGCCCGAGAAGTGCATGATAGCCACTGCAGAACGGGACTATATCGAAGATTAATTCTTCGCTTCAGAAGTTATCCGGGGATCCGAAGACCACTTCCAGTGTAATTGAGCCTGTGCAATCGGCCTCTACACCTGGAATGACGCCTTTAAAGGTCGTTTTTGTGGGTTTGATCCTTGAGGGGTCTATACCCATTTTGCGCACTGTGTCCTAGTAAAGCAGGTTCAGGCTGCTGCCGCCATCCATAAGGACTCGAGTGAGGTGAAATCCATCGATGATTGGGTCTAGGACCAGTGCGGCGAATCCGCCATGACGGATACTAGTGGGGTGGTCCCTGCGATCGAAGGTGATCGGACAGGAGGACCATGGGTTGAACTTTGGGGTGACTAGCTCCGACGCATATACGTCCCTGAGCGCACGCTTCCGCTCCCTCTTGGGGATGTGGGTTGCGTATATCATGTTCACCGTCCACACTTGTGGGGGGAACCTCTTCTGTCCTCCGGTGTTCGGCTGCCGGGGCTCTTCCTCATCATCGCTATGTGGCCCCTTATCTTTGTTTTCGGCATTTAACTTGCCGGCCTGCTTGAATACCCAACAATCCCTATTGGTGTGGTTGGCTGGCTTGTCGGGGGTGCCGTGTATTTGACACGAGCGATCGAGTATGCGGTCCAAACTGGACGGGCCCGGAGTGCTTCTTTTAAATGGCTTTTTCCACTGACCGGGTTTAGAGCCTTTGAATCCGGCATTGACTGTCGTGTCCTCGGTATTGTTGCTGTTAATGTGGCGCTTATGTTTGTTCCGAAGTGACCTGTTATTGCCGTCCTTGGTGTCCGAAGTGCCAAGGTTCTTTGATATGTTATTACTGCGAGCTAGCCAGCTGTCTTCTCCCGCACAAAATCGGGTCATGAGTGTCGTGATGGCTGCCATAGATTTCGGCTTTTCCTGACCAAGGTGCCGGGCTAGCCACTCATCGCGGATGTTGTGTTTGAAAGCTTCTAGGGCCTCTACATCCAGACAGTCGATGATTTGATTTTTCTTTGTTAGGAACCGAGTCCAGAATTGCCTGGCCGATTCTTCTGGCTGCTGAATTATGTGGCTCAAGTCATCGGCATCTAGTGGTCGCACATAAGTGCCCTGAAAGTTGTTGAGGAATGCGGCCTCCAGATCTTCCCAGTAGCTAATGGACTCTGTTGTCAAGCGGTTAAGCCAATGCCGCACTGGTCCTTTGAGCTTTAGTGGGAGGTATTTGATGGCGTGTAAGTCATCACCGCGAGCCATGTGGATGTGGAGGAGGAAATCCTCGATCCATACCGCAGGATCTGTTGTGCTGTCGTATGATTCAATATTTACGTGTTTGAAACCCTCTGGGATTTAATGATCCATTACTTTGTCTGTGAAGCATAGGGGGTGTGCGGCGCCTCTGTATTGGGCTATATCGCGACGCAGCTCGAATGGGTCTTGCCTGCTGTGTTCGGCCCGCCGGATTTACTTTTACAGTATCCAGCGTGACGTTTATCGTCTCGCATAGTGGCGCGCCCTCATGATCCGTAGATCAATCTTGCATGCTTTGCTTTGTCCTCCAATACGTCTCGCAGGTCTGGCGTATTTCCCCATGCCTTTTTATTTGAATGATGCTGGGGTGCGGGCTAAGTTTTTGGCTGGAATGCCTCTCTATCACGGCCACGAGGTGACCGATCAGCCGCGTCATACGCTTCTTCCTCCAGTCGGGGTAGCAACCTGCATTTTGGGTAACTCTTGGAGGGGCGTCCAAGTTTATATTCCTCGGCCACGAGGACTTCAGTCCATCTGTCAGCTAGCAGATCTTGATCAGCTTGAAGCTGCTGCTGATTTTTCTTAAGGCTATTTGCTGTGGCCATAAGCCGGCGCTTGAAGCGCTCTTGTTCGACGGGATCCTCTGGCACGGCGAATTCGTCCTCGCTGAGGCTTGCCTCGTCTTAGGAGGGGGCATGTAATTATCATCCTCCACCCCTCCATCTGTCGCTCTCTTAGGAGGGCTGGCTCCTCCATCCTCCTGCTCTAAATCTTGCTGGAGGGGATTGTTGTTGTCTTCAGCACTATCCGGAGTGTTATTATCTCCTGTGCCGGTATCACCACTTTTGCTTTGGCAGGACTTAGAGCGGCGCTGCTGATGTCGGCGCTTGGGTTGCTTCTTAGAGGGGTCATCCTCCGCTGTCTCGTCGCCATTGGCTTCTTTGGGTGTGTCCACCATGTATATATCATATGATGAGGTGGCTGTCCAGTGCCCTGTGGGCAGTGGTTCCTCTTCGTCTCCCGCATCGTCGTCCATACCATCAATGTCTTCGGAGTCGAAGTCGAGCATGTCGGTTAAGTCATCGACAGTGGCTACTAAGTTAGTGGTGGGTGGGCCGCGAATTTCTTCGTCGTCCGCATCCCAATCCTGCCGGTCATAGTTCGGCCAGGATCCTCCTGACAAGGAGAGAGACCTTAATGAGTTCAGTATGTCGCCAAAGGGCGAGTGCTGAAAAATATCCGCGGAGGTAAACTCCATGATCGGCGCAAAATCGGATTCGCTAGGAACGGGCGCAGGCGATTCGGAGCCCGTGGCCGGAGAAGGATCCGGCAGTTTGACAACACGGCTCTCGTGCAGGGTAAGGTCAATGTCCGGCTCGATCGCCGATGAGGATTAGGCTTCTGTGGCGGGGTCCATCCACCCGTCCATGGAAGGCGCAAATGGCTCCGAATTGAGGGTCGGAGCGGCTGCCGGTGCGATCTCCTGAACATTGTCTGATGGTAGAGCTAAATCCTACTCACCGTGACCGCGTGACGCACAAGGCAGAGGCTCGAATCCATCGAAGATCAAGTCTCCGCGGATATCGGCCGTGTAGTTTAAGCTTCCAAACCTGACCTGGTGGCCAGGGGCGTAAATTTCGATCTGCTCCAGATGGCCAAGCGAGTTGGCCCACAGTGCGAAGCCGCCGAACACAAAGATCTGTTCGGGGAGAAAAGTCTCACCCTGGACTGCATCGCTATCGATGATTGTAGGAGCCATCAAGCCTAATGGCGACGACACAGAGGAACTCTCAATGAAAGCACCAATGTCGGTGTCAAAACCGGCGTATCTCGGGTAGGGGGTGCCGAACTGTGTGTCAAAGGCGGATGGTAACAGGAGGCAGGGGACACGATATTTTACCCAGGTTCGGGCCCTCTTGATGGAGGTAAAACCCTATGTCTTGCTTGATTAATATTGATGATATGGGTAGTACAAGAGTAGATCTACCACGAGATCAGAGAGGCTAAACCCTAGAAGCTAGCCTATGGTATGATTGTATGTTGTCCTACGGACTAAAACCCTCCAGTTTATATAGACACCGGAGGGGGCTAGGGGTACACAAGGTCGGTTACAAAGGAGGAGATGTACATACCTGTATTGCCTAGCTTGCCTTCCACGCCAAGTAGAGTCCCATCCGGACACGAGATGAAGTCTTCAATATTGTATCTTCATAGTCTAACAGTCCGGTCAAAGGATATAGTCCGGCTGTCCGGAGACCCCCTAATCCAGGACTCCCTTAGAGCGCTACGGTCGAAACGGGGGTCCTGTTCATCGGGAGGGGTGTGGCGTACCGCAAAACGGGACTCCATGGGATACTGTTCATCTCCACTGCCGATTGCCTCCACGGGCTACTATTCATCCACCGTCGACGTCCTCCAGCCTCCACCTGTGACTGTTCATCCACGGGCTCCTGTTCATCCAGCCTCCACCGCGCGCTCCTCCACCGGCTACTGTTCAACCAGCCCTCTCCACGGGGTCCTGTTCAACCACCCCTCCTCGGGCTACTTTTCATCCAGCCCTCCACCGGCTAGTGTTCAGCCAACCCTCCACCAGCTACTGTTCAACCAGCCCTCCACGGGGTCCTGTTCAACCAACCCTCCATGGGGTCCTGTTCATCCACTGGCTCGTCGATCGGGGTCATGTTCATCCAGAGGCAACGACTTCTACTACCACGGGGTCCTGTTCATCCAACCCCCCACCGGGAAATGTTCATCCAAACCCCCCAACAATGCTCACTGTTCATCAAGAGGCAGCATCGATCGGCTTCAGTTAGCAGCAGTAGTGAAGGAATCACCCGGGTTCAGCTAACAGCAAGGGATCGATCGATCGCTCGGGTTCAGTAACGCGTAGCCTGCAGTGCAATCGCTCGGGTTTAGTTAAAGCGCAACGCCTTGCACATACACGCGTACGTACGAGAGAAATGCGCATCGCTCGGCCCCCGACCACCCACCGTAACCGGGAACTCCCCTGATATTTTCCTCGCCCTCGCTTCTACCACGGTTTTCTCCGTCATGGACGTCACAAAGAATGTCATGCAGCTGCGTCTCCGTCCCGCCCAGGATGAAAAGCCCATTTTTTGTCATGATTTTTTGTCACAGAAGTAGGAGCCCACCACATCTATGATGATACTGGGTTTTGTCACAATTAGCGTCATAGGAGTGTCATAAGCATAACAGAAAAAATGTGTTCGTCCCAAAATGTCACGGATGTGTCTTTTATTGTAGTGCATGTCACTGTTTGAGAGGCAGACGGCGACGAGATCGAGGTGCTTCAGTCATGGTATAATAAGAGTGGGCGCGTCATTAAGGGGGATGGAAGTTCCTGAACTTGGCGACGCACGGCGCGGGCGCAAGGCGAAGTGCGGACGTTGGCAGTGACTGCATATGCACATCATCAAAAGTGAGCTCCTCGAGCTGATCTAGGGTGGGGGATCAGAACCAATCGTCAAGCTTGGCTGAGTCCTTGTCGTTGGAACAGAACTTGCCCATTCTAAGGCCTTCAGTTGGGCCAAGGTGACTGCCGAGGATCTTGGAGAACGCATCCAAGCTTTTGCGATAGCCATGGCAGACCTCGTAGGTCTCGATGAGGTCGAGAGGGCTGGAGTTCCATAGGGGGTGCCTCCGTCGGGAAAGGATGGTTGTCCTTGCCCCATATTTGATTGGGAGGAGGGAGATGATGACTCTCAGCATATCATCGAGGAGACTGTTGATGAAGTCTAGGCCTGCTGGAGTCGCTTGCGGTTCTAGCTTGCCCCGCCTCCGCTTGTTGGCAGCCCCGTTCTCCACCTTTGGTGTCTCCTTGTCAGCGGCGCTTTCTGACAGAAATGGGAGTACATGGAATATTTAGTTAAAACAGGGCAATGGAAAAGTGTATTGGTAACTAGAAGTTATTCGGTAGGAATATAGTAAGAAAAGGGAATAACAATTGGTTGTTTAAATACTACACAATTCGTTTGACATTTCTGGGTAAGTCAACATGCAGATAGTTGAAAAGAAAACTTACTTCAAACAAAGTCTGGATGGATGATTTTGTCGGGAAAGTTAGCATATATCTCATGACCATGCCCTTTTATGTGCAGTGCAATTTTAGTGCCAGCTTTCAGTACATAAAACTTAGAAATTTCTTTCCAAAAGCCAGTGCCAAAATAGGAGTCACCATGTTCATCAAGTCTTATAGTAGCAACGATTGTAAATCCATGGTTTGTGTGCAGTATGACATCCGTGCAGCCTTGATCTATGTAAAGGGAAAAATTGTGCACTACATAATCTGTTGCAAAACAAGGGATGTGCTGCAAAAAATGGTAGGATTGTTAAAGAAAATATGGTAACATGCAAATATGGGCCCAAATTGAAAGAACTATACAATAGTTGAAATCGAAGGACAAAAATCTATAATTAAACAGATAGGGTAAACATGATGTCATGGAAATATGATAGTACTCGAAAGAACAATACATCATTAATTTGCCTAATATAGAAAGAAGAGGGGGAAAATCCCTTTGACGTATATGGTGCATGTGGCACCTTTTATCCAAATGTAGAAATATTTAGAATATGTTCAGGAATGTAGGCCATGCCAACCGATTTAGGGTGAGATTGAACATACCACGTGCGTCCTCAAGTTATCTGGTACGGTGAGATGGAATCTCTGGTGGAGGTTGCAAAGTCCCGAAGTGTCGGTGCACTGTACATTCTATGAATGAAACAAAACCCTCAAATCAGCTCCAATAAAAATGAATTCACGGCGATTTCAGCCGGGCGATTAAAGGAGGCAGATGAACTGGGATAAGAGATGAGATAATATCTCATTAAATTAGTTACCTTGTCGTCCATGAGAAAGAACCCTCAGTACGGCAGATTCCCCAACCGAGCGGAGCTGGGTTGACCGCGAGCAGCGTCGAGAAAGTCGATGGCGATAGGCGGCGGCAAGCGGAAGTGGCGAAATGCGGTGGGCTTTGCCAGCAGCCTGGCGAGGGCGGCAGGCGTCGAGCTAAGTGTTTACCGCCGGGATAGGCGGTGCCATGGCATAGACGCGGAGGAGCTTGTGCAAGTGTGAATGGGGAACATACCGGAGGGGGTGGCGGGCGGGGTGAGGGTTTTTGTGACGTGGGGATTGTGAGGGTTTTCCTTTCTCTTTTTTGAATTGGGTGGTGAGGGTTTTCTGTCCCACAAAGAATTTTGGGGTGGCGGTTTGGTAGAGCGAACCGTGTGTGATTGACGCAACAGGCAAATTAAAAGTCATTGCACACGATTCCAATTTTCGGAACCGTGTGTGATTGACATACTACCTCCGTCCTGGTTTATTGGTCCCCCTTTGTAATTTTTACCAAATTTTGACCAAATATTTAACATACTCACACATAGATAATAAGCGTACACATACATAAGCATAGTTCAACCGTCATTAAGCATACTCAAGCGTACATAGTTCAATCCATCCCACATCTCTTCTCACATCCCGGCACGATCCTGAAGCTTCTCCAGGTACTTGGCGTACACGTCATGAGCCACCCTGCGAGAATACTTCTACTTGAAGGAGCCAACGCCCCGTCCTCTTGCATGCACCAGAACACTTAGATACGCGTCATGAAGCTTCTGGTTGCAAACTGGGCATCGATAGTCGCTGTTCCAGGTCCTAATTCTTAAGGCCTTGTACTTACTTCCTTCATTTAGTAATTCATAGCCGTAGCGCTCAAGTTTCTATTTGCTAACTTAGGCCCCTCCGAGATGGTGTGCGGATCGGATGGATTGTTGGGAGGTGTTGGTCAATGAGTGGTGCTCAAATGAATGGCTAGCCCTCCACAACGAGGCCAAGGACAAACGTGCTCAAATGGCAGGTGTGCCACACCATCAAGGCAGCTCCAACTTATATCAGTTCGGGCGGAACTGGGTATGTGGTTTGCTTCATGATTCATGCAATTCATTAATCATGCTAGCTTTAGCCCTTTAATTACTAATTTACTTTGTTTCTCTCTTTCAGGCATGCTACAATAAGGCGGATAAGGTGCCAGAGGTGTACGACCTGTATGCCATGGCCCACACTGGCCCTTACAAGAAAGTCAAGGCATTTTCTGTGTCTGACCTTGATGATCCAAAGAACTTCACCAACATCTCCTCCCACGACAAGCTCGTGCAATATAGAGATCAGGGGAAGGCGAGGAAAGGGAGGACTTTAACTCGAGCCAGGGTCCCATTGATACAGAGCTGCTAATGATATCTGGTGGCGGGAGGTCCCATGGCTCCATAGCCATGGGATATGGACTTATCCGTTGTCCTAGCACTCTCCCGGAGATTAAGGCGCGCCAGTTGAGCTCCGCTCCTGAGATAAGGCCTCGTGAACGGCCAGTCCAACTCGCCTTCAAGGTTAGTTATACGTACTCAGCTATCTTTCTCCATAACATTGTGTGCGCTTCCATCAATGATTACAAATGGTCATGTGAGTGGTGTTGTAGGCTACTATACAGAGTAAGAGAAATAGAACAGAGAAACTTCTGGCGGAGGCGATGGAGAGGCAGCGGGAGTTGGAGGAGAGGACGACAAAGATGTTGGAGGAGGAGAGGGCACGGAATGACATGCAGGCAAGGGCCATGTACGAGCTCCTTGTGGTAAGTTTCTTCTGCAGATTAGCCAAAACATTCATGTAGTGTTTGTCTCATTACTAACTAGTATGACTGTGTTGTCAAAACCAAATGTGCAGTCTGTGTGCGAGAAGTCCGATCAGACCGCTCCACCGATGCCAGTGATTGCTCCTGGGACCATGGTGAGTTTAATTTGAATGGACATTACTTGCTAGTCTTAACATTTGAGTGCCATCACATTGGAAATGATCTTTGGTGCAGCGTAACTCCAAACAAGCATCGCACGATCCTTCTCCAGCTACCGGCATGAGCTAGCCCGTTCCTACACCTCCATGATCACGGTAAGTTTCTCTAGTGTTTTGCTTAACAAATGCATAAAGACCTAGACTTAGCTTTATTTCCTCCAATATGCTTACCATAATGACCTAGAGCTAGCTTCTTTTCCTCCAAAATGACTTAATAAGCTTACTGACCTCCAAAACCATCCATTTTACCTAAGTTATCTCTAAAACGATCTGTACTTAGCTTACTTATGTCAAAAATTGCATAATTAGCTTAGTGAGCTCATAAACGATCCATTTTACCTAAGTTAGCTCTAAAATGACCCATTTTACCTTAGTTAGCTTATAAATGATCCAGTTTATCCAAGTTAGCTCTAAAATGACCCATTTTACCTAGATTAGCTCCTAAATGATCCATTTTACCTACATTAGCTTTAAAATGACCCATTTCACCTAGGTTAGCTCCAAAATGACCCATCTTACCTAGGTTAGCTCCAAAATGACCCATCACACCTAGGTTAGCTCTAAAATGATGCTTTTTACTAAGTTAGCCCATAAACGATCCATTTCAACTAAGTTAGCTCAAAAACGATCCATTTCACCTAAGTTAGCTCAAAAACAATCCATTTCACCTAAATTATCTCTTAAATGATCCATTTCACCTAAGTTAGCTCATAAACAATCCATTTCAACTAAGTTAGGTCATAAATGATCCATTTCACCTAAGTTAGCTCAAAAACGATCCATTTCACCTTAGTTAGCTCAAAAACGATCAATTTCACCTTAGTTAGCTCATAAACGACCCATTTTAACTAAGTTAGCTCATAAATGATACATTTCACCTTAGTTAGCTCATAAACGACCCATTTCAACTTAGTTAGCTCATATATGATCCATTTCACCTATGTTAGCTCATAAATGACATATACTTCTTATTCTAGTCTTCTTCTTGTTCTACTCTTCTTCTTGTTCTACTCTTCTTCTTCTAGTCACCTATTTCTAACTTTCTTATTTTGCCATGTTGCATATTTCATTCACTTCATGGAAGCTAGCTTGCTATGATGGAGTGCTTGTTTTTTTCTTTCATTCTCTTCAAGTATTCTTCTAGCTTGCTATGATGGAACTTGCTATCTTGATGAAACTTTGCATTGTAATATATATGGATGGAACAATGTGTATGTGCAACTTGATGGAACTTGGTTATGTATGAATGGATGGAACTCTATATGTATGTACGATGAAACTTATGTGCTGGATATGTGATATGTTTGCTGTTAAATAGCCATGTGAAATATATCTATATATGTCATATATATTTGTTGTGAAAATTGTTGGATTTAAAAAAACAAAAAAAAGAGCCAATATGCATGCTCTTTGCCGTCTCCCACCGACGGCAACGGGCTCTTTGCCGTCAGTCGCGGACGGCAAAGAAGCCACGTGGCAGCCAACTGTGCTTCCTGGGAGCTGACCCATTTGGTCAGTTTGCCTACAGTGGCAGACGGCAAAGAGTAAACAATTTTG
This sequence comes from Triticum aestivum, assembly GCF_018294505.1. NCBI lineage: Eukaryota > Viridiplantae > Streptophyta > Magnoliopsida > Poales > Poaceae > Triticum > Triticum aestivum. The sequence continues at coordinate 164,016,920 of NC_057797.1, read as the reverse complement.
ACGTCAGCGGCGGACGGCAAAGGTCTGCCATGTAGTGACGTCTAGCTGACATCATACGGCGGACGGCAAAGGCAGGACAAATTTTTTCATCAGCGCCGGATGGCAAAGGCCTGCCGTTAGCCACCTAACAGACTAACAATGCAATTATTGCCGTCTGCTTTCTTTGCCGTCTGCTGCTAATGGCAAAGGCCCCTTTGCCGTCAGCCGACCAAAGCAGACGGCAAAGTAGCTCTTTGCCCGACCTTACTTTGCCGGAGCCTTTTGTCGTCCGCGGCAGACGGCAAAGACCTTTGTCGTCTGTCGTTCATGCCTTTGTCGTCTGCCGTGGCAAATGGCAAAGTAGCTGATTCCTGTAGTGTAATACACTTGTTATGCATTCCCGCATAAAGCTCCCTCAGGATTTGCCTCTTGTACCTCCTCTGGACATTTTCATCTTCACTATCCACATCGTCAGACAGCACCTATACAAATAGTAAAACAAATTTGGCATGAAATCAATGATTACATGCCATGAAGTAGGATTAGGAATTTGTGGCTATTTATTTATACATATCAAGAGATTATGGTTTGATTTTTAAGTACAATCGTCTATGTACAGACCAATCTTGAATAAAATAATTGCACAAACATATGTAGGTAATTCAAAATCAATTGTCAAGTCCTGGCTAGGAATTATTATCACGAACACTAACCCTAGTCGGGTTACTAGCAGAAATCATTTGCACAAATGAAAGAACTAATCACTTCTCACTTGTACCATTCAACCAATCAATACACTACATGAATCTAATGAAACTTACTCAGATTTCATGGATTGGGAGAAGATAACCATAGGATTTCTATTCCAAAAAGGGTAAGGCAGGAGTAACCAGAGAAACCCTATGATCTATTTGACACATAAATGAGTATAGATGACAAACCAGCTGTCCATCGTTGTCGGAGTCGTCGCCAGAGTGGTCATCGGAGTCGTCGCCGGATCGTCACCAGAGTCGGTGTGGAACTGTGCCTCCGGCTGTGAAAGCTCGACGCCAACGTCAAGGTGCAATGATAACTCGCCGGCGGTGACGACAACCTCTGTCTCCATCTCCGTGTTGTGCTCCGGTGCTTTAGCAACCCCGACGTAGCCACTCCCTCCGATGGGGCGCTTTGGTGGAATCCTCATACACTGACGGATGTGAGGACTGAGAGCGGCGTCGAGGATGCAAGCGGAGAGAGAGAGGATTGTGTGTGTGGCGAGGATGGGGGGTGCAGCTACTCGGGAGCACCATTAATATGGACTAGTGGGAGTTGTGGGAGAGAGGCGGGCAATGGTCAAACCGATGGCTAGCCTTCCGGTGAGCCTGTGCATTAGACTGCTGGCATTCCTACCAAAGTTTCACACAGCTACTCGCACGCATCCCGATAACACTGCATAGTGAGCACACCTCCGTCAATTCACACACCTGCACGCACGCCTCCCCGTCTGCCTGCGTGGCGGACTGCTCGCATGTGTCCCGTCAACTCATGCCTGCTTGCACAACACACGGGTCACGCGACGCCGCGTATATTGTTTTTCTATTTGGGTGATTAATGCTACCGCTTTATTGCTTAACCGAAGCATGGAACATATCCATTATTGTTCTAACACTCACAGTTCGAATAAATAATCCGTTTGGGATATTGGTTCCCAATTATTAATAATCTTCCATTTGTAATTAGATAAAGATTACATCAAAATTGGTCTCAAATTTGATAAAAAAGTACAATGCCACTTTGTATTGGTGTCCATATGACAACACGATAAGTTTCATGAACTTCAAATAAGTTTTGGATGTACTAGAATTTAAAAATCAAGATTCTCAATGTTTGAAATTTGTTGCATGGGGAGTAAACATGCACCCAGTGAGACACATGTGTTTGTGCAATCCATTTAGGTGCACTCTCACGTGTGCATATAGCTCAAATTTGATTTTTGCACATTATACCTGTATAAAATCAATCAATTAATGTACTAAAACGTCTTAATGATCTCTGTGATTTTTCTGAAATTAAAACGCCCCTCCTTTGGTAACATATGTTCACCACGGGATAATTAATTTTACATGCATCGTAGTTGCGGTGGATTCCCGGTGTGTGTGTGGGTGTGTGCGTCTGGGGGTGGCGGGTGGCTTGCAGTACACTACGAGTTGTGAGCCACCGTGTGGGTTGGCCATTTTGCTAGGCAGACAAGTGCCACATCAGAGTCGTGAAATCGTTATTTGAAACATTACATAACCCTTTCATACATACATGTTTTGGCCACATGCAGTCGATGGTTGTCCTACACGACACTCGATACTTGCATGTGACGCTTTTTGTGGTCCTGCGAGGTCATCGTCCATCACTTTGACGAACAACCGGCAGTGAGGTTAATTTTACCAGCAAGGTAGAATCTTTTTTGTTTGTGTTATGGTGGTATATAGTAAGCGTCGAAGTGGTGGGAGGGGACTAGCATATATACTATACGTACGCGTCCGTGAACAAGTACACCTCACTCAGTGTCTGTACTTTTTGGTTTCTGAGGCACGTGCCACATCAAAATTGTGAAATTGGCTATTCAAACATCACACAACACCTTTTTGGGCCACATGCATGCACGCGGTGGTTATCCTAGCTAGGACACTCACGTGTGAAGCTTCCATCTGTGGGCCCACGAGTCCATCATCGATGCATGCATGCATCACTTAGGACACTCACATGGTGAAGAGGGGGGAAGGGGACCATCATATGTAGTACGCTTCATGAACCTCGTTCTGTGTGGGTACATGGTTTATGGTTTTTGAGGCATGTGGCACATCAAAGTTGTGCCTTTTGCGTATTCAACATATATATGTTTGGCCCACATGCAAAGCGGTGGTGCTTGTCCTCTTGCACCGACTTAAGCGGTTATCAGCGATATCGGTGCTTTCCATCTGTGGGCCCGCTTGGTCCATCAGTACTTTTTGCCTGACAACAAGAGACTTTAATTTGACTTAGGAGGGGATAATTATTTTTGCTCTGGGATGACATGCATGATACAGTTTGAGCACACACACATGCATGTGTATGCATGAATCCCTCCCATTGAGTCGAAATGGCTAGTACAACGACACATCTGAACCGATCTCGCTCTGTGTGGGGAGCTAGTGTACCATTTTTGACACACACGCCACATCAATGTTGTGAAATGGTATTCAAACATGCATGCACATATCACCTCCATACATATGCATGCAGTTGTTGCCTTCGAACGGTACACTGCCTCGCAATCAGCGACAAACCTATATATTTGTGGGCCCACGTGGACATCCATGATCACCTTGACCAACAACAAGATAGGTTACCATGGCGGATTCTTCATTTGGTTCGTGTTATCATAGTATAGGTCATGGTGAGACTCAGACCTTATGTTTGAGCGCATATACTATGCATGCCTGAATCCCCGTCGTTGGCTTGAAGTGTGGTGTAACATATGCATCGTCAACCTAACACACACTTAGTGTGGGGATTTCTACTTCGAAATCACGGTGCCACATCAAAGTTGTTCCATTGTTACTCAAAAACACAGCTCTCCATACATATGTTTGGGCCACACGCATGCAGTGGTTGTCGTCGGGGACTAGCTACTTGCATGATTATTGGCGAGCTAGCCCATCTCCGGGATCGCATGGACGGCCATCACTTTGACCAACAACAAGAAAGAGGTTGTATGACCAAGGTGGATTATTCTTGGTCTGTTTTATGATCCATCTCGGTGAGATATGCCTCTCTGGACCGTGGACTAAAAGTGTGTGTGTGTGGGGGGGGGGTTGCTACTTCGCACTTTGCTAGGTGAACCTCG
>NC_057797.1:164011426-164012407 GCF_018294505.1 Triticum aestivum | reverse complement strand
AACCTCGGTTGGGGAGATGCATTCATAGCTTAGGATTCCCTTCGTGCCGACATGAGGGAGGAGGGCGGCTGCTAGCTACTTCGCACTTTGCTAGGTGAACCTCGGTTGGGGGGGAGGGGGCATGCATTCATAGCTTATGATTCCCTTCGTGTCGACACGAGGGGGTGGGGGCAAGCAGTACACTTTGAGCACACACATATGCATATGTACGCATGGATCCCTCCCATCAAGTCGAAGTGGCTAGTACAACGACACCATCATGAACCGATCTCGCTCTGTGTGGGGAGCTAGTGTATGATTTTTGATACACGTGCCAGATCAATGTTCTGTATTCAAACATGCATGCACGCATCACCTCCATACATATGCATGTAGTGGTTTCCTTCAAATGATACACTCCCTCGCATGGTTATCGGCGACAAGCCTATATATTCATGGGCCTGCGTGGACATCCATGATCGCCTTGACCAACAACAAGATAGGTTACCATGTCGGATTCTTCATTTAGTTAGTGTTATCATAGTATAGTTCATGGTGAGATTCAGACCTGATTAAGTTTGAGCGCATATACTATGCATGCATGCATGCATATATGAATCCCCGTCATTGGCTTGAAGTGTGGTGTAACATACATATGCATCATCAACTTAACCCTCACTCAGTGTGGGGATTCCTAGTTCGAAATCACGATGCCACATCAAAGTTGTTCATTGTTACTCAAAAAACACACCTCTCCATACATATGTTTGGGCCACACGCATGCAGTGGTTGTCTTCGAGGACTAGCTACTTGCGTGATTATTGGCGAGCTAGCCCATCTCCGGCGTCGCATGGATGTCCATCACTTTGACCAACAACAAGAGAGAGGTTGTACGACCAAGGTGGATTATTCTTGGTATGTTTTACGATCCATCTTGGTGAGATATATACCTCTTTGGCCCGCCGACTGAAAGTGTGTGTGGGGGGGGGGGGTTGCTACATC
>NC_057797.1:163965481-164010222 GCF_018294505.1 Triticum aestivum | reverse complement strand
GGGGGGATGCTAGCTACTTCACACATTGCTAGGTGAACCTCGGTTGAGGGGGAGGGGGCATGCATTTATATATAGCTTAGGATTCCCTTCGTGCCGACACGAGGGAGGAGGGGGTTGCTAGCTACTTCGCACTTTGCTAGGTGAACCTCGGTTGAGGGGGAGGGGGCATGCATTCATAGCTTAGGATTCCCTTCGTGCCGACACGAGAGGGTGGGAGCAAGCAATACCGTGCGCTTTGCGAGAGAGGTGCCACATCGAATTTGCATTTGGTATTTGAAAATCAAACCACCCTTTTAATACATAAATTTGGTCCACATGCAAGTGTGTTCGTGTTCTGATCCTCCCCCGCGTCATTTTTCGCCAAATTTATGAACATTAGACAAGTTGGATGATGCAACCGACACGGTTCACTCAAACTAACTGTGTGCCATGCCGGTGCCCCTGTCATGCACACATCCGCACAGTACATTGGGCTCCACGAGGCTCCCCCTCTCAAAAAATATATGCCCGTCTCGAGGGTTTTTCTATTTCATAACACACAGTTGTTATCTCCGGACCGTCTGTGGTGTTTCCTGTTCCCAATCCCGCTTGCATCCCTAGAAAATATCTACCTGCCTCAAGGGTTTTTCTTTTCATAACACACGGTTGTTATATCCGGACCGTGTGCGATGTTTCTTGTTCCCAATCATGCCTGCATCCCTAGAAAATATCTGCCCGCCTCGAGGGTTTTTCTGTTTCATAACACACGGTTGCTATCTCCGGACCGTGTGCGATGCACTATCATCAAAATTTTCAATAGCCCGACATTTCACTCCCGCGTTTGACTCCCGCATAGTAAAAATTTTAGTACCCGCGTCGTTTCCTCAAACACCCCTGATAACCCACAAGTATAGGGGATCGCAACAGTTTTCGAGGGTAGAGTATTCAACCCAAATTTATTGATTCGACACAAGGGGAGCCAAAGAAATTCTCAAGTATTAGCAGCTAAGTTGTCAATTCAACCACACCTGGAAACTTAGTATCTGCAGCTAAGTATTTAGTAGCAAAGTAATATGATAGTAGTGGTAACGGTAGCAAAAGGTAACAATAGTAAAAGTAATGTTTTTTGGTATTTTGTAGTGATGGTAGCAATAGCAACGGGAAAGTAAATAAGCGAAGAACAATATATGGAAAGCTCGTAGGCAATGGATCGGTGATGAAGAATTATGCCGGATGCGGTTCATCATGTAACAGTCATAACCTAGGGTGACACAGAACTAGCTCTAGTTCATCAATGTAATGTAGGCATGTATTCCGAATATAGTCATACGTGCTTATGGAAAAGAAATTGCATGACATCCTTTGTCCTACCCTCCCGTGGCAGTGGGGTCCTTATGGAAACTAAGGGATATTAAGGCCTCCTTTTAATAGAGTACCGGAACAAAGCATTAACACAAGTGAATACATGAACTCCTCAAACTACGGTCATCACCGGTAAGTACCCCGATTATTGTCACTTCGGGGTTAACGGATCATAACACATAATAGGTGACTATAGACTTGCAAGATAGGATCAAGAACACTCATATATTGATGAAAACATAATAGGTTCAGATCTGAAATCATGGCACTCGGGCCCTAGTGACAAGCATTAAGCATAGCAAAGTCATAGGAACATCAATCACAGAACATAGTGGATACTAGGGATCAAACCCTAACAAAACTCACTCAATTACATGATAGATCCCATCCAACCCATCACCGTCCAGCAAGCCTACGATGGAATTACTCAGGCACGGCGGTGAGCATCATGAAATTGGTAATGGAGGATGGTTGATGATGACGATGGCGACGGATTCCCCTCTCCGGAGCCCTGAACGGACTCCAGATCAGCCCTCCCGAGAGGTTTTAGGCCTTAGCGATGGCTCCATATCATAAAACGCGATGAATTCTTCTCTCTGATTTTTTCTCCCTGAAACACAATATATAAAGTTGGAGTTGGAGTCGGAGGAGCTTCAGGGGGGGCCACGAGGTAGGGAGCGCGCCCTAGGGGGCAGGCTCGCCCCCCATCCTCGTGGACAGGTGGTGGGCCCCCTGGCCTTCATCTTTTGCAGGTATTTTTTTATATTTTCCAAAAAGTTGCTCCGTGAAGTTTCAGGTCATTCCGAGAACGTTTATTTCTGCACATAAATAACACCATGGTAATTCTGCTGAAAACAGCGTCAGTCCGGGTTAGTTCCATTCAAATCATGCAAGTTAGAGTCCAAAACAAGGGCAAAAGTGTTTGGAAAAGTAGATACGACGGAGACGTATCAACTCCCCCAAGATTAAACCTTTGCTTGTCCTCAAGCAATTCAGTTGACAAACTGAAAGTGATAAAGAAAAACTTTTACAAACTCTGTTTTCTCTTGTTGTTGTAAATATGTAAAGCCAGCATTCAAGTTTTCAGCAAAGATTATAACTAACCACATTCGCAATAACTTTCAGGTCTCAAGTTTACTCATATCAATGGCATAATCAACTAGCGAGCAATAATAATAAATCTCGGATGACAACACTTTCTCAAAACAATCATAATATGATATAACAAGATGGTATCTCGCTAGCCCTTTCTGAGACCGCAAAACATAAATGCAGAGCACCTTTAAAGACCAAGGACTGACTAGACATTGTAATTCATGGTAAAAGAGATCCAGTCAAGTCATACTCAATGTAAACTAACAATAATGAATGCCAATGACAGCGGTGCTCTCCAACTGGTGCTTTTTAATAAGAGGATGATGACTCAGCATTAAAGTAATTAGATAGGCCCTTCGTAGAGGGAAGCAGGGATTTGTAGAGGTGCCAGAGCTCGGTTTTGAAATAGAGGTGAATAATATTTTGAATGGTATACTTTCATTGTCAACATAACAACCAAGAGATGGCAATATCTTCCATGCTACACACATTATAGGCGGTTCCCAAACAGAATTGTAAAGTTTATACTCCCCCTTCCACCAACAAGCATCAATCCATGGCTTGCTCGAAACAACGAGTGCCTCCAACTAACAAGAGTCCCAGGGGGAGTTTTGTTTGCAATTATTTTGATTTAGTTTGCATAAAGCATGGGACTGGGCATCCCGCTGACTAGCCATTTATCTCATGAGTGAGGAGCGGAGTCCACTCCTCTTGAGAATAACCCGCCTAACATGGAAGATACGGACAACCCTAGTTGATACATGAGCTATTCGAGCATACAAAACAAGATATTTATTTGAAGGTTTAGAGTTTGTCACATACAAATTTACTTGGAACGGCAGGTAGATACCGTATATTGGTAGGTATAGAGGACTCATGTGGAATAACTTTGGGGTTTAGGGAATTGGATGCACAAGCAGTATTCCCGCTTAGTACATGTGAAGGCTAGCAAAAGATTGGGAAGCAACCAGCTAGAGAGCGACAACAGTCATGAACATGCATTAAAATTAATCAACACCAAATGCAAGCATGAGTAGGATATAATCCACCATGAACATAAATATCGTGAAGGCTATGTTGATTTTGTTTCAACTACATGGGTGAACATGCGCCAAGTCAAGTCACCTAAATCATTCAGAGGAGGATACCACCCTATCATACCACATCACAACCATTTTCATAGCATGTTGGCACGCAAGGTAAACCATTATAACTCATAGCTAATCAAGCATGGCACAAGAAACTATGATCTCTAGTTGTCATTGCAAACTTGTTTATTCATAATAGGCTGAATCAGGAACGATGAACTAATCATATTTACAAAAACAAAAGAGGTCGAGTTCATACCAGCTTTTCTTAGCTCAGTCAGTCCATCATATATCGTCATAATTGCCTTTCACTTGCACGACCGAACGATGTGAATAATAATAATAGTGCATGTGCATTGGACTAAGCTGGAATCTGCAAGCATTCAATAAATAGGAGAAGACAAGGCAATATGGTCTCTTTTGTCAGATCAACAATTATGCATATAAGAGCCACTTCAACAATTTAATCATGGTATTCTCCTATCGACCCCCAAAGAAAAGAAAAGAAATAAAACTATTTACACGGGAAAGCTCCCAACAGGCAAAAGAAGAACAGGAAATATTTTTGGGTTTTCTTTTTAGTTACTGCTACAAGCATGGAAAGTAAACTAATTAAAAGCTACAACTATTTTTTTTGGTTTTTCTTAAGGTTTATTAAACACACAAGAACTAAGCATAAAAAGGGAAATAAAGTAGCATGGATGATACAATGAAAAAGTATGAGCACCGACATCTAGCAATGAGTGTGTGAACATAAATGTAATGTCAGTGGGAAATACGTACTCCCCCAAGCTTAGGCTTTTGGCCTAAGTTGGTCTATGACCATGGCTGGCCTGGCGGATATCCATAATAGTAGTTGGGGTCGTACTGAGATGCAGCGGCTACCGCCTCCTGAGCTGCAGCGTGGCGACGAGCGGACTCCGCTCTCCTCTCGTACTCATCTGCCTCCTCTCTGGTAATAACATGTCTTCCTTTTGTCTGATGATCAAAGAAGGCAGGAGCAGGGAGAGTAATACGGACAGCACGTCGTCTATCAAAGATTAGTCGATACTGGAGAGGTGATTCATTCCTCTCAACAAACTGGTGGTGAACCATAGCATTAAAGTCTAGGTAAGCAGGGGGTAATTCAATATCATCTTCACGTATGGCTATACCAAGAAAATTAGCTATGCGGGTTGCGTAAATTCCTCCAAAGAAATCTCCATTAAATCTATTAAGATGCAACCTATGTGCAACAATGGCTCCCAAATTATAAGATTTGTCTCCTAACACAGCACTCCTAAGAATATTGAGGTCAGGAACACACATATGGCATGCTTCATCTTTACCATTTATGCATCTAACTATGAAGAGAGCAAAATAATGTATAGCAGGAAAGTGAATGCTCCCTATAGTGGCTTGTGTTATATCTCTAGATTCTCCCACAGTTATACTACCAAGAAAATCTCTAAATTCAGATTTGCGAGGGTCCCTGAAACTACCCCATTGTGGAAGTTTGCAAGCAGTGGTAAAATCCTCTAAGTCCATAGTATAAGAATTTTCATAAAGATCAAACAGGACAGTTGGAGAATTACGTGAAGATGAAAATTCAAACCTCCTCACAAAGGTACTAGTGAGATTGTGATACTGGCTGCACTTCTCTTCCTCGAAGCTCACAAGATCTGCGTTACACAAATATGCGTTGAATTCTTCCTTAATTCCTGCTCGATCCATAAAATTTTCAGAAGGCCACTCACAAGGACGCACGGGAGCGTCTCTTGGTGGCTCTTCATCAGCATCACGCATTGCAAGCCTGGGTCCTTGCTTCCTTGAGGAACCACCTTGGAACATTTTCCTAAGCATTTTTCTTCCGCTGAAAAATTCTGAAATTTTTTTAGTAACTTCAAAATAAAAGTAAACCAAACTCAATAATATTGATAGCAACTGTTGGGGAACGTAGTAATTTCAAAAAATTTCCTACGCACACGCAAGTTCATGGTGATGCATAGCAACAAGAGGGGAGAGTGTTGTCTACGTACCCACGTAGACCAGAAGCGGAAGCGTTAGCACAACGCGATTGATGTAGTCGTACGTCTTCACGATCCGACCGATCAAGTACCAAACGCACGGCACCTCCGAGTTCTGCACACGTTCAACTCGATGACGTCCCTCGAACTCCAGTCCAGCCGAGCTTTGAGGGCTAGTTCCGTCAGCACGATGGCATGGTGACGATGATGATGTTCTACCGACGTAGGGCTTCGCCTAAGCACCGCTACAATATGATCGAGGTGGATTATGGTGGAGGGGGGCACCACACACGGCTAAGAGACGATCAACTTGATCAACTTGTTGTCTTTGGGGTGCCCCCTGCCCCCGTATATAAAGGAGTGGAGGAGGGGAGGGCCGGCCCTCTCTATGGCGCGCCCTAGGGGAGTCCTACTCCCACCGGGAGTAGGATTCCCATTTCCTAGTAGAACTAGGAGCCCTTCCATGTAGTAGGAGTTGGAGGGAAGGAAAGGGAAGGGAAAAGGAGAAGGAAGGAAGGGGGCGCCCCCCCTCCCTAGTCCAATTCGGACCAGCCCATGAGGAGGGGTGCGGCCACCCTTTGAGGCCTTTCCCTCCTTTCCCGTATGGCCCATTAAGGCCCAATACGAATTCTCGTAACTCCCCGGTACTCCCGAAAATACCCGAATCACTCGGAACCTTTCCGATGTCCGAATATAGTCGTCCAATATATCGATCTTTACGTCTCGACCATTTCGAGACTCCTCGTCATGTCCACGATCTCATCCGGGACTCCGAACTCCTTTGGTACATCAAAACACATAAACTCATAATATAACCATCATTGAACTTTAAGCATGCGGACCCTACGGGTTCGAGAACTATGTAGATATGACCGAGACACTCTCCTGTCAATAACCAATAGCGGAACCTGGATGCTCATATTCGCTCCTACATATTCTACGAAGATCTTTATCGGTCAAACCGCATAACAACATACGTTGTTCCCTTTGTCATCGGTATGTTACTTGCCCGAGATTCGATCGTCGGTATCTCAATACCTAGTTCAATCTCGTTACCGGCAAGTCTCTTTACTCGTTCCGTAACACATCATCCCACAACTAACTTATTAGTTGCAATGCTTGCAAGGCTTATAGTGATGTGCATTACCAAGTGGGCCCAGAGATACCTCTCCGACAATCGGAGTGACAAATCCTAATCTCGAAATACGCCAACCCAACAAGTACCTTCGGAGACACCTATAGAGCACCTTTATAATCACCCAGTTACGTTGTGACGTTTGGTAGCACACAAAGTGTTCCTCCGGTAAACGGGAGTTGCATATGTCGGCGTTCTGGGAACGGGGGTCCCCAGACTTGCCTGCTTGCGGCGTGGCTCAAAGGGGGGCCCAGCACGGCCCATCTTCATCAACACAGACCCAAGACCCTCGCGAGGGGCCAAGCCTCGCGGGGCGGACGACGCGAAGCTTCCTCAGGCACAGCCTTATCAGGCTGGCTCGCGAGGAGGCGGAGAGATCAAGGCGGGGTACCTCACGAGGGGCCCGTGATGCAAGCCATGACGACCAAGGGCGCCAGGCGGGTGCCAGCCCGCGCAGTGTCCTCCTTTCCTCTTTGGTGCAAAGGGGGCAAGCACAGCCGCGGAGTACCGAGGCATCAGGCAAAGGTTGCCATTTCGGTGCAACAAGACCAAGACCAGGAGGACTACAAGACGGAGGTCATCGTGGAGCCCAAGACGGCGTCACCACCAAAGCTTTGTGCAGGCGAAGACTACTTTTGTCAGGGTAGCTAGTACTAGCTGTCCCCCTTCAAATTAGCCTGCCATTGTTGGCTCCCTTCCCACTCGATATTTGGGAAGAGGACCAGGGCCTCTATGAATAGGACCAGCCACCCACAGAGGAGGGGGTGAACAATCGGGGGGGAGAGAGAGAGAAGGGTGGCTGAACTCCTCCCAGCAGTTCATCGCCCCAGCCAAGAACAGACCCTCGCGAGGTTGTTCTTCCTTGTATCATTCATCATCATCAGCCCAAGAGGCAATCCACCACGCCACACACTGGAGTAGGGTATTACACCACAACGGTGGCCTGAACCAGTATAAACCCTGTGTCTCTTGTGTTGTTCTTTCCATAGCTTAGATCTTAGCGAGGTGGAGGGCTACAGGTAGGTAGGAGGCGAAATCTCCGCACGCACCCCAGTGTTCGAACCTCAAGGGTCTGCCGGAACCCGAAATCCGACATTTGGCGTGCCAGGTAGGGGTGCGCCGGAATTCGTCTTCCACCACCCCGTTCTCCTCCGACCATCGCACCCATGTCTGATGCTCGTCGGGCCCGCGCCGAGCGCTGAGCCGCTCTCGCTTCCCGTGTCGGCCAGACGGCTTCTGTCGGCGGGCATCCTCACCGTTCCCCGTCACCTGCCGTCAATGCCGCCACCGGCCCGGCGGGGGACGAGCAGCAAGCATCGTCTCAGCATCCATCCGTGCGGCAACACGGCTGCACCGCAACTCCCTCGCTCCCCCAGCTGGTTCTTCGTCCCGCGCGCTCCGCGCACCCATGGAGGCTCGAGCTGCGCTCATCGCGGCAAACGAGCTCCTGCGCTAACGCCCCGTCGACGACGTCTATGAAGAATGGCTCGACCGCATCGCCGAGCTCGTCCGCGCCGCAGGGGGCTCTCCTGCGCCGTCCGTTCCGCTGCATCGCACCTCGCCCCGCGCGGGCGACGAAGCTCCGGCGGCGCCCCGGCTGCCTCCTCCTCAAGAAGGCGCCATGGCTCCAAGGCGCGTGGCCCTTGGGCGGAACCCGCTCCGTCAGGTGCCAGCGCAGCAAGAGCAGAGCTGCCAGGAAGTCCCTCGCCCGCAAGAAGCTGCCCGGGCGCTCCCTGCTCCAGCACGTCGCGACCATGCTCCTGCTCCCGCACGTCAAGACCCAGCTGCAATGTGTGGGGACATGCAAGACCAAGCTCTCCGTCACCCAAGGCCTCCCGTGGCCACAACAGGCTGTCGCGCCTTCACCACCGAGCTACGCAGTGTCGCGTGGCCCGGCAAGTTCAAGCCAGACCTGCCCCCTCGCTATGATGGCACGGCTGACCCTGCGAAGTTCCTCCAGCTCTACGAGCTGGGCATCGAAGCTGCCAACAGAGACGAGAAGGTCATGGCGAACTGGTTTCCCATGGCGCTCAAGGACGGGGCCCGCACCTGCCTCCTGAACCTGGCTCCAGGCACGATCTCCTCCTGGGACGAGATGCGCACCTGCTTCATCGCCAACTTCCAAGGTACTCGCGACCGGCCACCCACCGTGAGCGACATGCGCCGCATCAAGCAACAACCCGGGGAGACCCTGTAGAAGTACATCCAGCGCTTCAACAACGCACACCTCAAGATTCCCAGGGTAACTGAGGAGGCCATCATCTCAGCCTTCTCCGACAGCGTGCGCGATGTCAAGATGAAGGAGGAGCTGGCGATGCATGAAGACCTGTGCACTTCTTTGGAGTTGTTCAACTTGGCAACCAAGTGCGCCAGGGCTGAGGAAGGGCGTCTCACCCTCCTCGAGCTGCCTGCCGTGGACCCGGAAAAGAAGAAGCCCAAGGCCAAGGATGTGAAGCGCAAGGGGGCTGCCGTGCTCGCGGCAGAACCAGACACCAAGCGGGGCAGAGATCAGCCCGAACCTTCCAAGGGCAGCCGGTACTGTGTGTACCACGACTTCCACACCCACAACACCAACGAATGTCAAGAGCTCCGAGCCGTGCGAGAAGGAAGGATCGGCCGTCGCCCCGACCATGGTGACCGGGGCTACGGTCGAGGAGGAGGAAGGAACGCAGGACGCTGGGAAGACCGTGGCCCGCGCCAAGGGTGGCGTGATCAACCTCGAGAGGATCGCTGGCAAGACCCGCCTCGCGAGGGAGACTGGATGGGTCAGCCTCGCGAGGATCGCCCGCAAGGCAACGCAGGACTCCCTCCGCTGCCGCCGCAACCAAGGAGAAATGAGGACCGCCACCAGGACGAGGGGGCTGGGGGCTTCCAGGAGCCACGCGAGATCGCCTGCATCCTGGGCGGGGCTCAAGCCCCAGCCACTCAATGCGTCTTCAAGCAGTTCGCCCGCAAAGCGAATGCAGTCCTCCCCAAGCTTGAAGCCACACGCCCTCTCAGGTGGTCGGCATGCGCCATCACGTTCAGCTCAGCAGATCAGCTCAAGTGTGCGGCTACAGCCGGAGTCCTCCCGATGCTTTGTTCCCCAATCATCAGCAACATGGTGGTCACCAGGACCCTCATCGATGGCGGGGCAGGGCTCAACATCTTGTCCGTGGAAACATTCAACAATCTCCAAGTGCCCTACAGCCAGCTTCAGCCAACCAAGCCTTTCTCCGGAGTCACCGACGGCTCCACGGTCTCGATTGGGCAGGTCCGCCTCCCTGTCACCTTCGGGGCACGCGACAACTACCGCACCGAGCTCATCAACTTCGACGTTGCTCACATTCGCCTGCCGTACAACGCCATCCTCGGGTACCCAGCGCTGGCCAAGTTCATGGCCGTAACCCACCACGGCTACAACATCCTCAAGATGCCAGGAAGTGGCGGACTCATCACGGTGCCCTGTGAAGAGAAGGATGCGGTGTGTTCCCTGGAACAAGCCTTTCAGGCCGCGTCACTGGAAGACCCGGATCGCGGAAGCAGGAGGCTTCCCGAGACCGCCCCCAAGAAGAAGAAGACATCGTCCGGCCCGGCTCCTCAGGAGGCAGGCCCTCTGGGCCCGTGCCTGCCCAGGGGGAACCTCCTTCCACCGCATAGGAAAGCATGCCCGGTGCCCTCCTCAGGCAAGGCTCGGGGGCTCTCCCCTGGAGGGCCACCGACCTGGCTAGGGTCACAAGGGAGGCGCTTGGGCACCACATGGAGGCGTGTTTCGGAGCACGTTTCCCTCAAGAAGGAGTAAGGCAAGGAGAGCCAGACCCTCAGGAGTTCGTCAGCAAGGCCATTCAGGAGCTACAAGAGTCAAGAGTCATGAAAGGCGGCCGCCATCTACCAGCAGTGGCTCCCCATCCAGGTGAGGATGGTGGGCTGCGCGTCTGCATCGACATACCAGGGCTCAACCGAGTCGCCTCTCTGGAGCGCCTCTGGCCCTCGTGAGTGGGGCGCTGCGGAGGTCCACCCCACAGCTACGTTCGCATGCCTTACGGCTTGCCGAACGCGGCTACCACGTACTAGCGCCTCATGAGGGGCATCATGGAGGCACAAGAGGCCAGGCGTTCCGCAGCCCTGGCGGAGATGGAGATGGTCCGCGGGGAGCCGCCAGCACCTTCGGAGCCTCCCGAGGCCCCCGGGCCTGGGGGCTCATGAGGATCGGCTTTCGCAGCCCACCGAGTCTGCTACACCAACACCCCTTCGTCCTCAACGTCATCAGGTGACATCTTTCAAGTTTCACTTCCAGCTGGGAGAACCCCCCCAGGGCTGCATTATTCCCAGGCCGCGTGGGTCCGTCCCTGCGGCATGTATCCATTTTATTTCATGTTGTTAGCTTACCTTATTGGGGGCGCCCCTCGGGCTGCATGATCCCCAAGTCGCTCGGGCCTGACCCAATGATGTCTGCCTTCCCAGCATCTATTTGAATGAATCCACTCCTTCGCGGCTAATGTGTTTTACCTAGTTGCCTGCTCAGCTGACGCCAACTAACGGAGCTGCTCCCAAACGGCACGACGCCTGCGCATGGGTCCGTCCCTGCAACGCCGACAAACCTGAATGGCTGAGCTCTGGCCGCGGCAGCCCCGCATAGCGTCACCTCGTCAAGCCTTCAGTGCCTCATTACCCCTCGGAAGCAACCAACGGCTGACTGTCAATTGTCACGGCAACCCCTCGTTTTCTTTTCTATGATGGGTCTACAGGATCTCCTAAAGGAGCTGCGTCAGGCGAGGCCCTTGCGGTGTCTCCTCCACTCTCGTCCGCGTGAACCGCTTGCACGTTAAAGGGGGGGTGCCTGAGCATCGCGACTCAGGGCTCCTACTGGCTCTCCAGCCCTCACCCTCTGGCCTTGTCCACGGCATCGCGACCTGGCATACCAGCGACGGCTGAGACTCGCTCGAGGGCCGGGACCCGAGGACGTAGAGCAGAAAGGGGAGCAAAGGCGAGAGGGGAGAGACACACGAGGACCTCGCCGAGCAACCTCGCGCCTGCCGATGCACGGACCCGGCGACACATCAGAGAGCGGCCCCTGATTCTCGAGATAAGTCATCACCCGGAAGCGCCAGCTACCGTGGCACCATCCCCGCACCTAATGCTAACCCGTGTTAGCGACGCCGCTCTCCTTTCTCACCAAACGACGGCTGCTTGAGCGCCAAACGGGACCTCCTGAGCATCGTGACTCAGGGGCTCTTACTGGACTCCGAGTCACTCACCTCCTGGCCTTGATCACGGCATCGCGACCTGGCATACCAGCGACGGCTGAAGCCGCCTTGGGACTGGGACCTTTCGGCGCAGAGCACCAAGCCCTCGTGAGGTTCGAAAGGGAGGACTGAGCTAAGACGGAATGAGCAACTCGCACAATTTTACGACAAGGGTTATATTAACAAAACAGATCACAGGCACCTTACAAGCCCCCACGGGACGCGTCTTTGATTCCTCGCAGGGAACAGATCCTAAAGGGACACTAACTACGCGCGCCCCAGCACCGTGCCAACCCCATCCAGATCAGAGTCGGCGACGGCCTGACGAGCCCACCCTGCTCCAGGAGCGGAGCCGGCTCGGGGGCTCGTAGCTGTCGCTGCTCGTCTCCAGAGTCGCAAAGAGCTCGCCAGAGTCGCTGGAACCTCCGCCGCTTCCGCCGCCTGAAGAGCCGCCAAGGGAGCGGTCGGCGGGCCCAGTCCTCGCCGCGGCAGGGCCCCGGCCACCTCTCCCGGGGCAGCACTCCAGCCGGCGCCCGCTCACATCAAAGACCTTGAAGAACATCACCGAGGCACCGTCGTAATCCAAGTGGATCGCAAAGACGCCCCTTGTCCTGCAAACCCGGGCGATCTCTCTCCAGCCCCGAGTCATGAAGACCTCGCCCGGGGTAACGACCGCGACTTCTCCCTCGGTCGCGAGGGTGCTGCAGCCGGCATGCTGCAGCCAGAGCTCCAGGGGCTACCCCTGCGGGATGATGGAGGCAAAGAAGGGAGGAAGGCGAATCCAAGACTGAAGAGGCACGGCGACGTGGAGCATGAACTCTCGGGAGGAGCCCTCGGTGTGGACCCCAGGGGGGACGACCCACACCTTCGTGACCCGTCGGCGCCGACGGTGGCGCCGCCCGTGGCGGTCAGCATCAGCTCCTTCAGGGCCCTCGATGTGGGCGTACAATGGAAGCGGGAACTCCGGCAGCGCCCGCTCGCACCAAGGCCTCGACTCCACCTGATGGGCCCCCTCGTCCGGGCCACGGGGGACAAGCCGTTTCTTCGGCGGGAGTGATTCTGGTTCCTCTCGGGGAGCCTTTCCCTTCTTTGCCGTTGAGAACCGGCGGATCAGAGCCATCGCAGCAAGACGGAGCAAGGATCGAGAAGAAGGAGAAGCAAGAAGGGATGGACTGGAAGGGCGCGCGCCGTTCCGTACTTATAGCCGGCGAAGGCCAACCGCCGACCTCCACGATCGCAGGTAATCATGACCCTCTTTGCATGCAGGGACTTGTCCAATCCGTGCAGTTGCCGAGGCGCCCTGGGGAAGTGGAGACGCCCACGTCCAACCAACCGCCACGCGGCGCCCAAGGCCGCAGGCTGTTAGGGCCCGCGGCGCTTCGCTCTTGCCCTTCCGCCTCCCTGCACGGCCAAGTCCGGGCACGCCTTGGGCCCGGGGGCTACTGTCGGCGTTCTGGGAACAGGGGTCCCCAGACTTGCCTGCCTACGGCCTGCGGCGTGGCTCAAAGGGGGGCCCAGCACGTCCCATCTTCATCAACACAGACCCAAGACCATCGCGAGGGGCCAAGCCTCGCAGGGCGGACGACGTGAAGCTTCCTCAGGCACAGCCTCATCAGGCTGGCTCGTGAGGAGGCGGAGAGATCAAGGCGGGGTACCTCACGAGGTGCCCGTGACGCAAGCCATGACGACCAAGGGCGCCAGGCGGGTGCCAGCCCGCGCAGTGTCCTCCTTTCCTCTTTGAGGCAAAGGGGGCAAGCGCAGCCGCGGAGTACCGAGGCATCAGGTAAAGGTTGCCATTTCGGTGCAACAAGACCAAGACCAGGAGGACTGCAAGATGGAGGTCATCGTGGAGCCCAAGACGGCGTCACCACTAGAGCTTTGTGCAGGCGAAGACTACTTTTGTCAGGGTAGCTAGTACTAGCTGTCCCCCTTCAAATTAGCCCGCCATTGTTGGCTCCCTTCCCGATCGATATTTGGGAAGAGGACCAGGGCCTTTATAAATAGGACCAGCCACCCATAGAGGAGGGGGTGAACAATCGGGGAGAGAGAGAAGGGTGGCTGAAGTCCTCCCAGCAGTTCATTGCCCCAGCCAAGAACAGACCCTCGCGAGGCTGTTCTTCCTTGTATCATTCATCATCATCAGCCCAAGAGGCAATCCACCATGCCACACACTGGAGTAGGGTATTACACCACAATGGTGGCCCGAACCAGTATAAACCCTGTGTCTCTTGTGTTGTTCTTTCCATAGCTTAGATCTTAGCGAGGTGGAGGGGTGCAGGTAGGTAGGAGGTGAAATCTCCGCGTGCACCCCAGTGTTCGAACCTCAAGGGTCTACCGGAACCCGAAATCCGACAGCATAATCTCATAGTCATAGGAACATGTATAAGTCATGAAGAAAGCAATAGCAACAAACTAAACGATCAAGTGCTATGCTAACGGAATGGGTCAAGTCAAATGACAACTCATGTCTATGGTTAGGAAACATAACCATCTTTGATCAATGAGCTAGTCAAGTGGAGGCATACTAGTGACACTCTGTTTGTCTATGTATTCACACATGTATTATGTTTCCGGTTAATACAATTCTAGCATGAATAATAAACATTTATAATGATATAAGGAAATAAATAATAAGTTTATTATTGCCTCTAGGGCATATTTCCTTCAGTCTCCCACTTGCACTAGAGTCAATAATCTAGTTCACATTGCCATGTGATTTAATACCAATAGTTCACATCACCATGTGATTAACACCAATAGTTCACATCGACATGTGACCAACACCCAAAGGGTTTACTAGAGTGAAAGTGCGTTATATCGGCTAGAGGGGGGCGGGTGAATAGGCGATTTTTATGAAAGTCTTCAAAACATGGAAGTTATGAAGACAAACAATAGAAATAAACCTATTACCATGCAGCGGAAGGTAGACTACACTAGGCAAACCAGAGTCAAGTATTCAATGGAGTGAAAGCACAATGACTAATAGCAGCAATGTAGTAAGGATCAGGTAGGAAGATATTATGAAGCCAAACAAAACACACAGTCACTCAGTGAAGACAAAAGATAGTGCAATCATACGATGACTTCACAAGGACCAACAGTAAGTAAAGGGAAGGGAAGGATGAAACCAGTGACTCGTTGAAGACAATGATTTGTTGGACCAGTTCCAGTTGCTGTGACAACTGTATGTTTGGTTGGGGCGGCTAGGTATTTAAACCTTAGGACACACAGTCCCGGACACCCAGTCCTGAACATGCAGCTTAGGACACCCAGTCCTCACCGTATTCCCCTTGAGCTAAGGTCACACAGACCTCGCCCAATCACTCTGGTAAGTCTTCAAGGTAGACTCCCAAACCTTCACAGACTTCGTTCACCGGCAATCCACAATGTCTCTTGGATGCTCAGAACGCGACGCCTAACCGGCTGGAGGATTCACAGTCCTCAAGTGTAATAAGTCTTCAGATCACACAGACAAGAAGACTTAAGTGATGCCTAACACTCTTTAGCTCTGGGTGGTTAGGGCTTTATCCTCGCAAGGAATTCTCTCTTAAAGGCTCCGAGGTGGGTTGCTCTCAAACGACAAAAGTCGTACTCTACCTCAGAGCAGCCAACTGTTTATGGTTGTAGGGGGTGGGCTATTTATAGCCACTAGGCAACCCGACCTGATTTGTCCGAAATGACCCTGGGTCACTAAGGAACTGACACGTGTTCCAACGGTCAGATTTCAAACTCACACGGCAACTTTACTTGGGCTACAAGCAAAGCTGACTTGTCCGACTCTGGACAAGATTCACTCTCATAGTCTTCACTCGAAGACATAGGTTTTGGTTAAGCATCACTTCAGTCATTCTGACTGGTTCACTTGGACCCCACTTAACAGTACGGTGGTTCCTATGACTCAATCAAAGAAGAAAAAGAACTACGAAAGATCTAAGTCTTCGAGCTCCATAGGCTTCATGCGATGTCTTCTCTTGTCATAGTCTTCAATGTGAATATCTTCATATACCACCTTTGACATCAATGTCTTCATACATTTTTAGGGGTCATCTCTAGTAGGAAAACCGAATCAATGAGGGACTTCTACCTGTGTTGTCCTGCAATTCTCACAAACACATTAGTCCCTCAACTAAGTTTGTCGTCAATACTCCAAAACCAACTAGGGGTGGCACTAGATGCACTTACAATCTCCCCCTTTTTGGTGATTGATGACAAACTAGTTGAAGTTTTCAACGGGGAATATAATATGTGAAATTGTAATAGATAAGGAATTGTCTTCATAAGTTGCAAGGGCTCCCCCTGAAGATGTGCATATAAGTAATTTGCTTTGGGAATGCAAATGCACATGGCAGGTTGTGCTTGTGGAGATCCTCTTCAACTTATGATGGCAATCCACTATGCATGTGAAGGTAATGAAGATAATGACATGCATAATGGAAAATGGATGTCTGCAAAATGATCTAAGTGCGGAATTTATCATCGCACATGCGGAATTTATCATCGCATCACAAAGTGGCAAATAAGTAGCAGACAACCATCGAGTTTAAGTGTTACAACTCAAAGAACCAAGTGTATCAAAACGAGAGTTGTAAACACGAAGCAAAATATAAAGCACCCGCCCATATGGACCCGCTTGAAGACTATCAAACTCATATGCTTCTCCCCCTTTTGTCAGTAAGGACCAAAAAGGTTTGAAGACATAGAGCATCTACTCGTTCCCATGAAGAGTAGGTGAAGCAGCAGGGTCGTCGGTGGTGTTTGGCGGTGCAGAAGAACTTGGAGCAGTGTCAAAGCGTGCTGAAGGAGGTGGCGGTGAAGTAGCATTGTCTTCATCCTCGATCACTCTGGCATTCACAGTTGCAGCAGAGGAAGAGAACTCAGAGTCTTCAAGAGATGGAGTTCTTCACAGCACTGCCCTTCGAGGAGGTGTGGAGGCAAACTTGAAGCGTTCAGAGAAGCCATCCTCTTGAAGATCATCTTTCGAGCACATTAGCGTCAGCCCTTTCCAGGTGCGTCGAGAGGTTTCGTGTGCAACAAAGGCATTCTTGGTGGCAAGATTGCGAATGCGGTTAACATCCACCAAGAGGCTTTGCATTTGGCGCTTCAGCCAGTCATGATGCCTATCCTGTTTCTGATGAAGAGCCACAAGAAGCTCTCGGTCATTGAGAACACGAGTGCGCTTCTTGGGTCGTTGGGCAGTTGTGCTATCAGTGGCTTCAGTGAGAGTAGGATGTGGTGCACGTGTAGTTCCAACCAAAGGATATACACGAGTGACTGCTTCAACTCCTTCAATGTTCTGAGAAAAACTTTGATGCTCCGCATTCTGAAGACTTAGAGGTTCCTTGGCAGGCTCAGGATAAATGGCTTCAATAGACATATCCACATCAGGCAGAAAGATCCGATGATTGCGAGCAAATGGTTGATATGAGATAGTGGAGTGGAGTTTGATCAGCCGCATTATCCATCGAGCGTAGAACTTCAAGCCAAAAAGATCAGAGCCTGATGCAGCAAGTTGGCGGATGAAGAAGTCCTATGCATTGAAGCATTTGCCATGAAGAATATAGAAGACCAAGGTCTTCATTGCACCTTCCAGCTTGGCATGTGGAGAGTGTCCTTTGATGGGCCAGAGAGTTCGCCTTATGATGTGATAAATAGTCCTTGGCAGATACTCAAGGTCTTCAACAAAGAACTCTTTGGGATATGCACCATCTTGGGGCAATGGCTTCATCATACTGAGCATCTGACTCATGTTGGGTTCAGGCTTCTGAAAGATGCTTTCCACAGCTTCACTATGGATCTGACAGCCAGTTTCGTAGAGATCGCCAGGAGTGGGTAGACCAGTGAGCTCAATGATGTCAAAGGCTTTGGCTTCGTGATGAACGTTTCCTGTCATCCACTCCAGGACCCAAGTCTTCGGATCTCTATTGTACCCGCGGATGTGAAGTGTGGCATAGAATTGGAGCAGCAACTCTTCATTCCAATACTCTTGGTCGGTGACGAACGGCAGCAATCCAACCTCTTTGAAGCAATCCAGAGCTTCTTCCAGGCAGGGCAGACCAGCTATTGCTTCAATGTCAAGACGCTTGTGTGGGAAGATGCGACCTTGATTGTATAGAATGCAGGAGTAATAGCTTCGCTGCGGATAGCTCCAGAACCGATCAGATGATATTCTTTCCCTTGAGTAGGGGTTCCTGGAGCTATTGAAGAAAGTGTTGTCTGCTCTAAAGCCATTGACATTGAAGGATCCAGGTGCTGATGCAGGACCTGGAAACCTGGCAATCTTGGGATTGGCTTCTGTACCTGAGGCCCGTGCTCAACATGATAGTCGAACTAAGGACTAGCAGCAGGCGCAGGAACAGAAGAAGTGGGATCAGTGGCTTTGCTGACTTCTAGTGCTTGGGTTGGTGAAGGCTCCACATTAGCTTCAGCCATGACAGCGTTAGTGGCTTCATTGGTGTTGGTGGTGGCAGCCTCAAGATTCTCAACCTCCACTTGACGAGCTGGAGGGTCGGTCACAGTCACGTTCTCCTCGAGAATAGCTTCTTGGTGGGACAGGGGAGTAGCAGCTTTTGGGCTTTCTTCTTCATCGGCTGATGCAGCCCGAATGTCTTCAGCAGCTTTAGCTTCAGACTCAGAGACTGGAGGCCTTGGTCCTTTGCGAAGCCTGCGTAACGCTGGCAACGCCTGTGGAGTTGGTGTTGGCTGGGCCTCAAAGTCTTCTTCCTCTTGTGCTTGTGGACTATCAGCCCATGATGCATCCTGAGCAATTGGCGTCAGAGGACGACCAATGCTGATGAGTTCGATGTGCGTTAGCACAGGCAATGATACCTGTTGGTGCTCGAGCTAAGGAAGAGCTGCATCATCTTCAACATAGTCATGGTGACCAATGTCGTCAGCAGCGATGGGATCAGCTGCTGGAAAGTCTTTAGCTTCATGAGCCTCTGTGAAAGCAGGCTCATGGACAGTCAGTTGACGTTCTTGAGGTTCAGCGTCAGGGCGAACCATGGAGATGGGTTCAACAATCAAGGGCTCTGTGGTAGCAGCCTGTTCCTTCTTGGTCTTCCGCTTCTTCTTGGAGGGAGCAGTAGCAGAGGCTTCAGGATGTTTTCTCTTCCTTGCTTCAGCCTTAACAGTCCTCGTCTTCTTCAGCTCTGAAGCGGTTGACCGGGCCTTTGGCTTCGAGCCAGGCATGCTAGTTGGGAAGACAATGGGATCTGCTTCCTACCTTGGTGCATTGGGTTCGGCCATAGTGGGCTTCTTCTTCTGCTTAGCAGCCATCCTGGGATCAATGCCCGGACGCCCAAGGGCCTTGTGCTTCTCTGCCTCGTTGTAGCCTTGCACACACTTGTCAGCCAGGCTCTTCATGCGCTCCCGAGAACCCTGAGCTTCTGCGCGTTTCTTGAGAAAGGCTTCTTTAAGCTCGTGCAGCATGATCTTGAAGTTCTTGACCTCTTGCACACTGAGCTTGGCCATATGCTTCTTGAACTGAGCCTTTTCATAGTCAATCTTTTGCTTCAGTTCGACGATGCGCTGAGCGATAGCTAGCTCTGAAGAAATAGCGCCATGGAAGGCGACACTGAGGCCAATGGGTAGTTGCAGATCTTCTAAGCTGATGTTGGGCGTGTCAAACCACTCATCAATGAAGTTGTGGATGATTGTCACGTCAAAGAGAGGCAGATCATTGAAGATTTCTGCTTCTTCTTTGCTCTTGATGAGTTGCTCAAGAGCGTCATCTGCAAGATCTTCATCACTGGACAGATCAATGGCATCGTTTCGCAAAATGGCAGCAGCTGTCAGTTCTTGGCCGGTGTGTGGCTGAGGCATCTTGACCTTCTGGGGCTTGGAGATGCATGACAAATCTTCAGACTGCACACTGTCTTCAGGAGGTGCAGTGGCCAGTGGCTTTGCCCGTGAGATTTTTGGTGCAGAGGCAGGCTTTGAAGCTTTTGGCTGCTTCAGCTTCTTTGGCTTCGGCGCTGCAGGCGCTTCATCTGATTCAGCGTCATCTGCAGGCTCATTCACGGTAGTCCCTTGAACCACGATATGGGTGACGAGAGCTTCAAGGTTGTAGAAGGACCCAAGAAGATTGGGTTCAGCTTCGCGAGTTCCATCGGCACGGGGAGCAGAGGGACCAGGGTTGAAGTCTAATCCCAGAGAATTCTTGTTCTACTTCGCTGAGTTCTTGGCAAACTGGAAGTTGCGCTTGAACAGATTGTCGTCACGGCACCATAGTAGTGACGATGGGTGTGCATCTGCATGCTGTGGCCCACGGACCATGCAGGGATAGAAGCCTTGTTCAATGGCTTCTTCTCTGGACCTGGGTTGAAGATTCTTGTATAGGATGTCTCCCCATGGTCGCTTGATGGCATTTTTCTCAGCATATTCTTGGGTCACAAACCGGTATTTGAACCATTGTTCTGCCCAATATCTTCGAATACACTGGATTCGGGTCTTGCGCTGATTATAATCCTCTTCAGGATCTGTCTTGTAAAGTTCTGAGAGGTCATTAGGCAGATCTCTTGATGTTCCGCCACGACACTGTCTGCCTCCCTTCCTTGCAGATTTCTCTGAAGCCATGAATTTTAAACTAAAAGGCTTCAATACGTTCAAAGGCTTCAAAGGTTTTCGCTTGCTGGACAAACAGGAACTGACTTCGGGAGAATTTATATGATGTCGTAAGTACTCTGCAAATGAATACACACTATGAGAACTAAGGGATTCTCCCACGGACATGTACCTGTGACAGCATTAAGGTGCGAGGGAAGGGGAAGAGGTCATATGCATTCTCAGAAGATTTTGAAGATAAATCAGTTTAGAAGACATTGACCTCATCGTGCGAAGACATTCACTCATAGATAAGGAGTTGGTTCCAGATTTGTATGAATCCAGAGATCAGTACAAGTGAGGAATCTAACTACTTTGTGAAGCATAAGTGAATATACTAGGCATGTTATGAGATGCAGTATGAAAGAGATCCAACTTGTGTGAATAGAAATTGCTTGTGGTAGAAAGTGACGAAGCTATAGGATCAAAGGGGCTGTAAAAAGGAAGTTTTATTTACCACACGAAGAACTGCTAGACGGAGTGGAAGAGGAGGCCGAGCAGTCCGATCGTCCATGCCCTAACTTGGCGACGGAGGACACCTACGGCGACGGCGGAGAGGACGATGTCCGCGGTCGGCGTGAAGACGGCGTCAGAGAGGTTGCGGCAGTGAAGCGCTTCGTCGCCGGCGTCGTCAAGGGCTAGCGGTGGCGCTAGGGTTCGCGCGAGAGTGGAAGAAGAGATAATGACTGCGGTGAGGCGTGTATTTATAGGGACAGGGGCGGCTTAGTGTTATTACACAGGTGCCCCTGGCGATTCACATCTGAGGAACACGTGGCCATCATGTAGCATGTCGGAGGTTGTTCCACGTCCCATGCACGCCTCGATTGTCGGGTGGTCGTTCCCACTTCTCCGGGTTTCAGGTGAAGGAATGAGCATTGAAAACGGACTTAATGTTTGTCTCTGTATCTTCTGCTGACAAGGACGCAGAGAAGACATTCGACAGTTTCAATAGAATGCATATGACTTGGAGAGATAGAGTTTGAGATAGAAAGCATAGAGAGGTTAGGGTCCGATCACATTCACTTAGTTCAAAAGATTCAACAAGAAGACATAGCTATAAGTGAACGCTGTAGAGGACAGAACACTAGTATATATATATATATATATATATATATATATATATATATATATATATATTTCAACATAGTGAAGATAATCATGAAGACATGTTGAGATTGAAGCCAAACCAAATGTGAAGACATAGCAAATGTAACGCCATGAGTGAAACACTTCAAACAGAACATTTGGTGGTGGCATTACCCACCGTATAGGAAGTATTAGACCCAGACACGGCACACAATTATCGTGGCACTCCGAAGTCAAATTCCACATTAATGTATTCACACTTAGAATGTATATATTCTTTGATTGAAGATATACTTTACTTCATGTGTTGCACATCTAAGTCATCAATATGCATAAGTGATAGGATGTGTGCCTGATCACAGGACATTTGAGGATTCCAAGACATTTAGCTCACACCGTAACTTGCAAAATCTCTTCTCATCCAAGGGCTTGGTGAAGATATCTGCCAATTGTTCTTCAGTGTTGACGTGTATGATATCAATGTATTCCTTCACAACATGATCTCTGAGAAAGTGATGACGAATTTCAATGTGCTTTGTCTTCGAGTGCTGAACTGGGTTGTTGGCAATCTTGATGGCGCTTTCGTTGTCGCGGTAGAGTGGCACTTGCTTCAGATGAATGCCATAGTCCTTGAGTGTTTGCTTCATCCATAGAAGCTGAGCGCAGGAAGATCCAGCAGCAATGTATTCATATTAGCAGTGGAGAGAGATACACAGTTCTGCTTCTTTGAAGACCAACTTACAAGTGATCGTCCCAGAAAATGACATGTGCCTGATGTAGACTTGCGATCCACCTTGTCACCAGCATAATCAACATCCGAGAATCCAACCAGATCAAACTCTGAGCCCTTTGGATACCATAATCCTAGAGTTGGGGTGTGAGCCAAATATCGAAGAATTCGCTTCACAGCTAAGTGATGCGACTCCTTTGGTGCCGCTTGGAATCAAGCACACATGCAAACACTGAGCATAATATCTGGCCTAGATGCACATAGATAAAGTAAAGAACCAATCATGGAGCGGTATACCTTTTGATCGAACTCTTTACCATTGTCGTCGGGACCCAGATGATGTTTGGCTGGCATTGGCGTCGTGAAGCCTTTGCAGTCTTGCATACCGAACTTCTTCAGGCAATCTTTGAGATACTTCTCTTGAGATATGAAGATGCCATTGCGTTGCTGTCGTATTTGAAGACCGAGGAAGAACTTCAGCTCTCCCATCATGGACATCTGATATTGCTCTTGCATCATATATCCAAACTCTTCACTGTACTTCTGATTTGTGCAGCCGAAGATGATGTCATCCACATATATTTGGCACACAAACAGTTCACCATCATATGTCTTCGTGAAGAGAGTGGGGTCGAGGGAACCAGGTATGAAGCCTTTGCTCTTCAGGAAGTATTTGAGTGTGTCATACCAAGCCCGAGGGGCTTGTTTGAGGCCACACAGTGCCTTGTTGAGCTTGTATACAATGTCAGGATGTTTTGGATCTTCGAAGCCAGGCGGTTGTGCAACATACACTTCTTCTTCAATCTTCCCATTGAGAAAGGCGCTCTTCACATCCATTTGATATAGAAGTATGTTATGATGATTTGCATAGGCCAGCAGTATGCGTATGGCTTCAAGTCTAGCCACAGGAGCAAATGTTTCATCGAAGTTAATGCCTTCCACTTGAGTATATCCTTGAGAAATGAGACGAGCTTTGTTTCTGACAACTTGACCATGCTCATCTTGCTTGTTGCGGTATATCCATTTGGTGCCTATTATGTTATGCTTCCGAGGATCAAGACGCTTAACCAGTTCCCATACATTATTCAGCTCAAACTATAGAAGCTCTTCTTGCATAGCTTGAACCCATTCAGGCTCCATGAAGGCTTCTTCAACTTTCTTGGGTTCTGTTATTGAGATCAATGCGAAGTGCCCACAGAAATTTGCTAGCTGAGTTGCCCTTGAATGAGTGAGGGGACCAGGTGCATTGATGCTATCAATTATTCTGTGAATCTGCACTTCATTGGCAACACGAGGATGTACAGGGCGAAGATTTTGCTCTTGCTGATCATTGTTATTGTTAGTGGGATTGTCTTCAGGCTGAGCATTGTCTTCAGGTTGATCAGGTGCGGAGATGATAAGTTCCTCTTCAGGTTGAGCTTCAGAGGGTATGATTTCTCCAGTTCCCATTAGCTTGATTGATTCGTTGGATGGAACTTCATCTAGCACATTTGGCAGGTGCTCTCTTTGTGAACGTTAGTCTCATCAAATCGCACATCCACTATTTCAACCACTTTATAATGAAAGATATTGAAGACTCTGTAGGAGTGCGAATCCTTTCCATATCCAAGCATAAAATCCTCATGTTCTTTTGGTGCAAATTTTGAAGTGTGATGTGGATCCTTGATCCAGCACCTGGCGCCAAATACTCTGAAGTAACTGACATTTGGCTTCTTGCCAGTAAGGAGCTCATAAGATGTCTTGTTCAGAAGCTTGTGAAGATAAACATGATTGATTGTATGGCACACAGTATCAATGGCTTCAGGCCAGAATTTTCTTGGAGTCTTGTATTCATCTAGCATCATTCGAGCCATTTAAATGAGTGTTCTGTTTTTGCGTTCGACGACGCCATTCTGCTGTGGCGGGTACGGAGCTGAGAATTCATGTGTGATGCCCAAAGTATCAAGATATGTATCAAGGCCAGTGTTCTTGAATTCAGTGCCATTGTCACTTCTGATGTGTTTTATCTTGGCGCCATAGTTGTTCATTGCTCAATTGGCGAAGCATCTGAAGACATCCTGCACTTCAGTCTTGTAGAGGATTGTGTGCACCCAAGTATATCTAGAATAATCATCAACAATGACAAAGCCATAGAGACAAGCAGTAGTAGTAAGAGTTGAGTAATGAGTGGGACCGAAAAGATCCATGTGGAGCAGTTCGAAGGGTCGAGTGGTTGTCATGATTGTCTTCGAGGGATGTTTGGCCCTCGTCATCTTTCCTGCTTCACAGGCACCGCATAAGTGATCTTTCTTGAACTTGACGCCCTCGATGCCTATGACATGCTTCTTCTTTGCAAGAGTGTGGAGGTTCCTAATGCCAGCATGCCCTAGCCTCCGATGCCAGAGCCAGCATTCTGAAGCTTTTGCTAGAAGACATACGGCAAGCTGTGGTCTTGCTGAGAACTTTGGCTTTGGAGCCCTAGCAAACAGTCTTGCAAGTGGACAATAGTACTCATAAGAATAAGCAGAATAGTTCTTGGTCTTATGAACATGGCGATTTGATGAACCGCACTCATATTCACAGGCCTGAGTATGGTTTCCCTGCAAAACATTTGCGTTAGTGCGACTCGAGTGAGTCCTCTGTCTGTATGAAGCCTATGGACCATATGAAACCTGTGGTTTGGGGTTTGTCTTATTCACCTGTGGTGTCATGATGACATTCACAAGAAGATTCTCCAGACACTTTTTCGGTACCCAGATCTTCTTCATAGGCGGTCCATTCCTGCAGTTAGTAAACATGTACCTGGCAAACACTTCACAATTTTGATTCTTAAACAGTTTATAGTTTGCGTCAAAGGATTCATCAATGACAATGGGGTTAGCACAAGTGAAGCCAGATAGATTGGATGGACCTGCTGAAGGTTCCTTTGCAGCAACCCATGCGGTTTTGGGGTACTGCTCAGGTTTCCAGTAAGAGCCATCGGCATTCATTTTCCTTACGAACCCAACACCCTCTTTCCTCGGGTTTCGGCTGAGGATCTGCCTTTTGAGGACATCACATAGTGTCTGATGCCCTTTAAGACTTTTGTACATCCCTGTTTCAAGCAATGTCTTCAACCTAGCATTCTCATAAGCAATAGCAGTGGTATCCTCAGTAGAGGGGTTAGTTCCCACATCAACAGTTGAAGATATTGCAACAGTAGCAGCAATAGAACATTCAGCAACAGAAGTAGCATTATCCCGCTCAATGCATTTAAGGCATGGTGGTTCAAATCCTTCCTGAGCGGAACTGATCTGTTCGGCACGAAGTGACTCGTTTTCCTTTTGAAGATCTTCATGAGCCGCTCTCAATTTCTCAAGATCTTGCTTCCTTTGAAGATAATCATAGGAAAGCTTTTCATGAGTTGTTGAGAGCGTTTCATGACGACTTTCAAGTTCCTCATACTTAATGTGAAGATTTTTTATGTCTTCAATTAAGGACTCAGATCGAGTCATTTCAGCGCCTAACAGATCATCGCTTTTGTCTAACAGTTTTTGAATATGTTCCATAGCTTTCTGTTGTTCAGTTGCAATTTTAGCAAGTGTTTTGTAGCTGGGTCTTGAACCACAATCAGAGTCATCTTCACTAGATGTTTGATAGTGAGTAGTGTGTGTGTTTACCTTGGCACCGCGTGCCATGAAGCAGTAGGTAGGAGCGGAGTAGTCCTTGTCATTTGCATCGGTGTCGGTGATGAAGTCATTGTCTTTAGTGTTGAAGATGGACTTGGCAACGTATGCTCTAGCCAGACTTGCAACTCCAGAATCGGACTCCTCCTCAGACTCCACCTCCGCCTCCTCAGAAGCGGACTCCTCCTCTGAATCCATTTCCTTGCCAACAAACGCACGTGCCTTGCCAGATGAGCTCTTCTTGTGTGATGAAGACTTTGAGGAAGACTTGGAAGAAGACTTTGAGTATTTCTTCTTCTTCTTGTCGTCAAAGTCATATTCCTTGCTCTTCTTCTTCTTCTTGTTCTCATTGTCCCACTGCGGACACTCAGAGATGAAGTGGCCAGGTTTCTTGCACTTGTGACATGTTTTCTTCTTGTAGTCATGAGCAGAAGCTTCATCATTCCTTGAGCTTGATCGTGAAGACTTTCTGAAACCTTTCTTGTTGGTGAATTTTTGGAACTTCTTCACAAGCATAGCAAGTTCCCTTCCAATGTCTTCAGGATCATCAGAACTGCTGTCAGATTCTTCTATAGATGAGGAGACAGCTTTTGCCTTCAAGGCACGAGTTCGCCCATAGTTTGGACCGTAGATATCTCTTTTCTCTGAAAGTTGAAACTCATGTGTGTTGAGCCTCTCAAGTATGTCAGACGGATCGAGTGTCTTGAAATCAGGACGTTCTTGAATCATCAGGGCTAGGGTGTCAAACGAACTATCAAGTGATCTCAGTAGTGTCTTGACGACTTCATGCTTGGTGATCTCAGTAGCGCCATGGGCTTGAAGCTCATTTGTGATGTCAGTGAGTCGATCAAACGTGAGCTGGACATTCTCATTGTCATTTCTCTTGAAGCGGTTGAAGAGGTTGCGAAGGACACTGATTCTCTGATCTCTCTGGGTTGAGACGCCTTCGTTGACCATGGAGAGCCAGTCCCAGACTAGCTTAGATGTTTCCAATGCACTCACGCGGCCATACTGTCCTTTGGTCAGATGACCACAGATGATATTCTTGGCAGTAGAGTCCAGTTGAATGAACTTCTTGACATCAGCAGCAGTGACACCTTCTCCAGTCTTGGGAACGCCATTCTTGACGACATACCATAGGTCTACGTCAATGGCTTCAAGATGCATGCGCATCCTATTCTTCCAGTAGGGATATTCAGTTCCATCGAAGAAATAAACCTATTACCATGCAGCGGAAGGTAGACTACACTAGGCAAACCATAGTCAAGTATTCAATGGAGTGAAAGCATAATGACTAATAGCAGCAATGTAGTACGGATCAGGTAGGAAGATATTATGAAGCCAAACAGAACACGCAGTCACTCAGTGAAGACAAAAGATAGTGCAATCATACGATGACTTCACAAGGACCAACAGTAAGTAAAGGGAAGGGAAGGATGAAACCAGTGACTCGTTGAAGACAATGATTTGTTGGACCTGTTCCAGTTGCTGTGACAACTGTACGTCTGGTTGGGGCGGCTAGGTATTTAAACCTTAGGACACACAGTCCCGGACACCCAGTCCTGAACACGCAGCTCAGGACACCCAGTCCTCACCGTATTCCCCTTGAGCTAAGTTCACACAGACCTCGCCCAATCACTCTGGTAAGTCTTCAAGGTAGACTCCCAAGCCTTCACAGACTTCGTTCACCGGCAATCCACAATGTCTCTTGGATGCTCAGAACGCGACGCCTAACCGGCTGGAGGATTCACAGTCCTCAAGTGTAATAAGTCTTTAGATCACACAGACAAGAAGACTTAAGTGATGCCTAGCACTCTTTGGCTCTGGGTGGTTAGGGCTTTATCCTCGCAAGGAATTCTCTCTCAAAGGTTTCGAGGTGGGTTGCTCTCAAACGACAAAAGCCGTACTCTAACTCTGAGCAGCCAACCATTTATGGTTGTAGGGGGTGGGCTATTTATAGCCACTAGGCAACCCGACCTGATTTGTCCGAAATGACCCTGGGTCACTAAGGAACTGACACTTGTTCCAACGGTCAGATTTCAAACTCACACGACAACTTTACTTGGGCTACAAGCAAAGTTGACTTGTCCGACTCTGGACAAGATTCGCTCTCATAGTCTTCACTCGAAGACATAGGTTTTCGTTAAGCATCACTTCAGTCATTCTGACTGGTTCACTTGGACCCCACTTAACAGTATGGTGGTTCCTATGACTCAATCAAAGAAGAAAAAGAACTACGAAAGATCTAAGTCTTCGAGCTCCATAGGCTTCATGCGATGTCTTCTCTTGTCATAGTCTTCAATGTGAATATCTTCATATACCACCTTTGACATCAATGTCTTCATACATTTTTAGGGGTCATCTCTGGTAGGAAAACTTAATCAATGAGGGACTTCTACCTGTGCTGTCCTGCAATTCTCACAAACACATTAGTCCCTCAACTAAGTTTGTCGTCAATACTCCAAAACCAACTAGGGGTGGCACTAGATGCACTTACATAGAGTCAATAATCTAGTTCACATCGCTATGTGGTTAACACCCAAAGAGTACTATGGTGTGATCATGTTTTGCTTGTGAGGGAAGTTTAGTCAACGGGTCTGCCACATTCAGATCCATAAGTATTTTGCAAATTTCTATGTCAACAATGCTCTGCGCGGAGCTACTCTAGCTAATTGCTCCCACTTTCAATATGTTTCCAGATTGATATTTAGAGTCATCTGGATCAGTGTCAGAATTTGCATTGACATAACCCTTTACGACGAACCTTTTGTCACTTCCATAATCGAGAAAATATCCTTAATCCATAAGGATAATTTTGACCAATGTCCAGTGATCTACTCCTAGATCACTATTGTACTCCTTCGCTAAACTCAGGGCAGGGTATACAATAGGTATGGTACACAGCATGGCATACTTTATAGAATCTATGGCTGAGGCATAGGGAATGACTTTCATTCTCTCTCTATCTTCTGCCGTGGTCGGGTTTTGAGTCTTACTCAACTTCACACCTTGTAACATAGGCAAGAACTCCTTCTTTGACTGTTCCATTTTGAACTACTTCAAAATCTTGTCAAGGTATGTACTCATTGAAAAACTTATCAAGCGTCTTGATCTATCTCTATAGATCTTGATGCTCAATATGTAAGCAGCTTCACCGAGGTCTTTCTTTGAAAAACTCCTTTCAAACATTCCTTTATGCTTTGCAGAATAATTCTACATTATCTCCGATCAACAATATGTCATTCACATATACTTATCAGAAATGTTGTAGTGCTCCCACTCACTTTCTTGTAAATACAGGCTTCACCGCAAATCTGTATAAAACTATATGCTTTGATCAACTTATCAAAGCGTATATTCCAACTCCGAGATGCTTGCACCAGTCCATAGATGGATCGCTGGAGCTTGCATATTTTGTTAGTACCTTTAGGATTGACAAAACCTTCTGGTTGCATCATATACAACTCTTCTTTAATAAATCCATTAAGGAATGCAGTTTTGTTTATCCATTTGCCAGATTTCATAAAATGCGGCAATTGCTAACATGATTCGGACAGACTTAAGCATAGATACGATTGAGAAACTCTCATCGTAGTCAACACCTTGAACTTGTCAAAAACCTTTTTGCGACAATTCTAGCTTTGTAGATAGTAACACTGCTATTAGTGTTCGTCTTCCTCTTGAAGATCCATTTAATCTCAATGGCTCGCCGATCATTGGGCAAGTCAATCAAAGTCCATACTTTGTTCTCATACATGGATCTCATCTCAGATTTCATGGCCTCAAGCCATTTCGCGGAATCTGGGCTCATCATTGCTTCCTCATAGTTCGTAGGCTCGTCATGGTCAAGTAACATGACCTCCAGAATAGGATTACAGTACCACTCTGGTGCAGATCTCACTCTGGTTTACCTACGAGGTTTTGGTAGTAACTTGATCTGAAGTTACATGATCATCATCATTAGCTTCCTCACTAATTGGTGTAGTAGTCACAGGAACAGATTTCTGTGATGAACTACTTTCCAATAAGGGAGCAGGTACAGTTACCTCATCAAGTTCTACTTTCCTCCCACTCACTTCTTTCGAGAGAAACTCCTTCTCTAGAAAGGATCCATTCTCAGCAATGAATATCTTGCCTTCAGATCTATGATAGAAAGTGTACCCAACATTTTCTTTTGGGTATCCTATGAAGACGCACTTCTCCAATTCCGGTTTGAGCTTATCAGGTTGAAACTTTTTCACATAAGCATTGCAACCTCAAACTTTAAGAAACAACATCTTAGGTTTCTTGCCAAACCATAGTTCATACGGTGTCGTCTCAACGGATTTAGATGGTGCCCTATTTAACGTGAATGTAGCTATCTCTAATGCATAACCCCAAAACGATAGTGGTAGATCGGTAAGAGACATCATAGATCGCACCATATCTAATAAAGTACGGTTATGATGTTCGGACACACCATTACACTGTGGTGTTCCAGGTGGCGTGAGTAGTGAAACTATTTCACATTGTTTTAATTGAAGGCCAAACTCGTAACTCAAATATTTGTCTCTGCGATCAGATTGTAGAAACTTTATTTTCTTGTCACGATGATTTTCCACTTCACTCTGAAGTTTTTTGAACTTTTCAAATGTTTTAGACTTATGTTTCATCAAGTAGATATACCCATATCTTCTCAAATCATCTGTGAAGGTCAGAAAATAACGATACCCACCGCGAGCCTCAACATTCATCGGACTGCATACATCAGTATGTATTATTTCCAATAAGTAAGTTGATTGCTCCATTGTTCCGGAGAATGGAGTCTTAGTCATCTTGCCCATGAGGCACGGTTCGCAAGCATCAACTGATTCATAATCAAGTGATTCCAAAAGCCCATCAGCATGGATTTTCTTCATGCGCTTTACACCAATATGACCTAAACGGCAGTGCCACAAATAAGTTGCACTATCATTATTAACTTTGCATCTTTTGGCTTCAATATTATGAGAATGTGTATCATCACAATTGAGATCCAACAAACCATTTTCATTGGGTGTCATAGAAGGTTTTATTCATGTAAACAGAACAACAATTTATTCTCTTGCTTAAATGAATAATCGTATTGCAATAAACATGATCAAATCATATTCATGCTCAACGCAAACACCAAATAACACTTATTTAGGTTCAACACTAATCCCGAAAGTATAGGGAGTGTGCGATGATGATCATATCTATCTTGGAACCACTTCCAACACACATCGTCACTTCACCCTTAACTAGTTTCTGTTCATTCTGCAACTCCCGTTTCGAGTTACTACTCTTAGCAACTGAACCAGTATCAAATACCGAGGGGTTGCTACGAACACTAGTAAAATACACATCAATAATCTGTATATCAAATATACCTTTGTTCACTTTGCCATCCTTCTTATCCGCAAAATACTTGGGGTAGTTCCGCTTCCAGTGACCAGTCCCTTTGCAGTAGAAGCACTTAGTCTCAGGCTTAGGACCAGACTTGGGCTTCTTCACTTGAGCAGCAACTTGCTTGCCGTTCTTATTGAAGTTCACTTTCTTTCCCTTTGCCCTTTTCTTGAAAGTAGTGGTCTTGTTAATCATCAACACTTGATGCTCTTTCTTGATTTCTACCTTCATCGATTTCATCATCATGAAAAGCTCGGGAATCGTTTTCATCATCCCTTGCATACTATAGTTCATCACGAAGTTCTACTAACTTGGTGATGGTGACTAGAGAATTCTGTCAATCACTATTTTATCTGGAAGATTAACTCCCACTTGATTCAAGCGATTGAAGTACCCAGACAATCTGAACACATGCTCACTGCTTGAGCTATTCTCCTCCATCTTTTAGCTATAGAACTTGTTAGCGACTTCATATCTCTCAACTCGGGTATTTGCTTGAAATATTAACTTCAACTCCTGGAACATCCATATGATCCATGATGTCGGCGTTCTGGGAACGGGGGTCCCCAGACTTGCCTGCCTGCGGCCTGCGGCGTGGCTCAAAGGGGGGGCCCAGCGCGGCCCATCTTCACCAACACAAACCCAAGACCCTCGCGAGGGGCCAAGCCTCGCGTGGCGGATGACGCAGAGCTTCCTCAGGCACGGCCTCGTCAGGCTGGCTCACGAGGAGGCGGAGAGATCAAGGCGGGGTACCTCACGAGGTGCCCGTGACGCAAGCCATGACGACCGAGGGCGCCAGGCGGGTGCCAGCCCGCGCAGTGTCCTCCTTCCCTCTTTGGTGCAAGGGGGGCAAGCGCAGCCGCGGAGTACCGAGGCATCAGGCAAAGGTTGCCATTTCGGTGCAACGAGACCAAGACCAGGAGGACTACGAGATGGAGGTCACCGTGGAGCCCAAGACGGCGTCATCACCAGAGCTTTGCGCAGGCGAAGACTACTTTTGTCAGGGTAGCTAGTACTAGCTGCCCCCCTTCAAATTAGCCCGCCATTGTTGGCTCCCTTCCCGCTCGATATTTGGGAAGAGGACCAGGGACCCTATAAATAGGATCAGCCACCCGCTAGACAAGGGAGAAGACACAGAGAGGACAGACAGAGAGGACAGACGGAGAAAGAGAGAGAGAGAGAGAGAGAGAAAGGTGACTAAGCTCCTCCCAGCAGTTCATCGCCCCAGCCAAGACGCGAGGCTGTTCTTCCTTGTATTGTTCATCATCATCAGCCCAAGAGGCAATCCACCACACCACACACTGTAGTAGGGTATTACACCACAATGGTGGCCCGAACCAGTATAAATCCTGTGTCTCTTGTGTTGTTCTTTCCTTAATTTAGATCCTAGCAAGGCGGAGGGGTGCAGGCAGGTAGGAGGCGAAATCTCTGCGCGCACCCCAGTGTTCGAACCTCAAGGGTCTGCCGGAACCCGAAATCCGACATTTGGCGCACCAGGTAGGGGTGCGCCGGGATTCGTCTTCCACCACCCCGTTCTCCTCCGACCAGCACGCCCATGTCTGACGCTCGTCGGGCCCGCGCCGAGCGCTGGGCCGCGCTTACTTCCTGCGTCGCCCAGACGGCCCCTGTCGGCGGGCGTCCTCACCGTTCTCGTCACCTACCGTCAACGCCACCACCAGCCCTGCGGGGGACGAGCAACAAGCATCGTCCCGGCATCCGTCCATGCGGCAAGACGGCCGCACCACAACTCCCTCGCTCACCCCAGCTGGTTCTTCGTCCCGCGCGCTCCGCGCGCCCATGGAGGCTCGGGCTGCACTCATCGCGGCAAACAAGCTCCTGCGCTACCGTCCCGTCGACGACGTCTAGGAAGAATGGCTCGACCGCATCGCCGAGCTCGTCCGCGCCGCAGGGGGCTCTCCTGCGCCGTCCGTTCCGCTGCACCGCACCCCGCCCCGCGCGGGCAATGAAGCTCCGGCGGCGCCCCGGCCGCCTCCTCCTCAGGAAGGCGCCATGGCTCCAAGGCGCGTGGCCCCTGGGCAGAACCCGCTCCGTCAGGTGCCAGCGCGGCAAGAGCAGAGCTGTCAAGAAGTCCCTCGCCCGCAAGAAGCTGCCCGGGCGGTCCCTGCTGCAGCACGTCGCGACCATGTTCCTGCTCCTGCGCGTCAAGACCCCGCGCTGAAGACCAAGCTCCCCAGCATCCAAGACCTCCCGTGGCCACAGCAGGCTGCCGCGCCTTCACCGTCGAGCTACGCAGCGTCGCGTGGCCCGGCAAGTTCAAGCCGGACTTGCCTCCTTGCTACGACGGCACGGCTGACCCTACGGAGTTCCTCCAGCTCTACAAGCTGGGCATCGAAGCTGCCAACGGAGACGAGAAGGTGATGGCGAACTGGTTCCCCATGGCACTCAAGGACGGGGCCCGCACCTGGCTCCTGAACCTGGCTCCAGGCACAATCTCCTCCTGGGACGAGATGCGCACCCGCTTCATCGCCAACTTCCAAGGCACTCGCGACCGGCCACCCGCCGTAAGCGACATGCGCCGCATCAAGCAACAGCCCGGGGAGACCCTGCAGAAGTACATCCAGCGCTTCAACAATGCGCGCCTCAAGATCCCCAAGGTGACCGAGGAGGCCATCATCTCGGCCTTCTCCGAGGGCGTGCGCGACATCAAGATGAAGGAGGAGCTGGCGATGCATGAAGACCTGTGCACCTCCTTGGAGTTGTTCAACCTGGCAACCAAGTGCGCCAGGGCCGAGGAAGGGCGTATCTCCCTCCTCGAGCAGCCTGCCGCAGACCCAGAAGAGAAGAAGCCCAAGGCCAAGGATGTGAAGCGCAAGGGGGCTACCGTGCTCGCGGCAGAACCAGACACCAAGCGAGGCAGAGATCAGCCCAAACCTTCCAAGGGCAGCCGGTACTGTGTGTACCACGACCTCCACACCCACAACACCAACGAATGTCAAGAGCTCCGAGCCGTGTGAGAAGGAAGGATCGGCCGTCGCCCTGTCCGCAGTGACCGGGGCTACGGCCGAGGAGGAGGAAGGAACACAGGACGCTGGGAAGACCGTGGCCCGCGCCAAGGGTGGCGTGACCAACCTCGCGAGGATCGCTAGCAAGACCCGCCTCGCGAGGGAGGCTGGAGGGATCACCCTCGCGAGGGGGACTTCAGGTATCAGCCTCGCGAGGATCGCCCGCAAGGCAACGCAGGCCTCCCACCGCTGCCGCCGCAGCCAAGAAGAAATGAAGACCGCCACCAGGACGAGGGGGCTGGGGGCTTCCAGGAGCCGCGCGCGACCGCCTGCATCCTGGGCGGGGCGCAAGCCCCAGCCTCTCAGCGCATCTTCAAGCAGTTCGCCCGCGAAGTGAACGCAGTCCTCCCCAGGCTCGAAGCCACGCGCCCTCTCAGGTGGTCGGCGTGCACCATCACGTTCAGCTCGGCAGATCATCTCAAGTGTGCGGCTGCAGCCGGAGTCCTCCCGATGCTTTGTTCCCCAATCATCAGCAACGTGGTGGTCACCAAGACCCTCATCGATGGCGGGGCAGGGCTCAACATCCTGTCCGTGGAAACATTCAACAACCTCCAGGTGCCCTACAGCCAGCTTCAGCCAACCAAGCCTTTCTCCGGTATCATCAATGGCTCCACGGTCCCGATTGGGCAGGTCCGCCTCCCTGTCACCTTCGGGGCACGCGACAACTACCGCACCGAGCTCATCGACTTCGATGTCGCCCACATTCGCCTGCCGTACAACGCCATCCTTGGGTACCCAGCGCTGGCCATGTTCATGGCCGTAACTCACCACGGCTACAACGTCCTCAAGATGCCAGGAAGTGGCGGAGTCATCATGGTGCCCTGTGAAGAGAAGGACGCGGTGTGTTCCCTGGAACGAGCCTTTCAGGCCGCGTCACTTGAAGACCCGGATCGTGGAAGCAGGAGGCCTCCCGAGACAGCCCCTAAGAAGAAGAAGACATCGTCTGGCCCGACCACTCAGGAGGCATGCCCCTCTGGGCCCGCGCCTGCTCAGGGGGAACCTCCTTCCATCGCATAGGAAAGCGTGCCCGGCGCCCTCCTCAAGCAGGGCTCGGGGGCTCTCCCCTGGAGGGCCACCGACCTAGCTAGGGTCACGAGGGAGGCGCTTGGGCACCACATGGAGGCGTGTTTCGAAGCACGTTTCCCTCAAGAAGGAGCAAGGCAAGGAGATCCAGACCCTCAAGAGTTCATCAGCAAGGCCATTCAGGAGCTACAGGAGACAAGGGTCATGAGGCGGCTGCCACCTACCAGCAGTGGCTCCCCATCCAGGCGAGGATGGTGGGCTGCGCGTCTGCATCGACATACCAGGGCTCAACCGAGTCGCCTCTCTGGAGCACCTCTGGCCCTCGCGAGTGAGGCGCTGCGGAGGCCCACCCCACAGCTATGTTCGCATGCCTTACGGCTTGCCGAGCGCAGCAGGCGCGTACCAGCGCCTCATGAGGAGCATCACGGAGGCACGAGAGGCCAGGCGTTCTGCTGCCCTGGCAGGGATGGAGATGGCCCGCGAGGAGCCGCCAGCACCTCCGGAGCCTCCCGAGGCCCCTGGGCCTGGGGGCTCGTGAGGATCGGCTCCCGCAGCCCACCGAGCCTGCTACATCAACGCTCCTTCGTCCTCAACATCATCGGGTAACACCTTTCTAGTTTTACTTCCAGCTGGGAGCGCCCCCCAGGGTTGCATTATTCCCAGGTCGCGTGGGTCCGTCCCTGCGGCATATATCCCTTTTTTATTCCATGTAGTTAGCTTACCTTGTTGGGGGCGCCCCTCAGGCTGCATGATCCCCAAGTCGCTCGGGCCTGACCCAGTGATGTCCGCATTCCCAGTATCTATTTGAACGAATCCACTCCCTCATGGCTAATGTGTTTTACCTAGTTGCCTGCTCAGCTGACGCCAACTAACGGAGCTGCTCCCAAACGGCACGACGCTTGCGCATGGGTCCGTCCCTGCAACACCGACAAACCTGGATGGTTGAGCTCTGGCCGTGGCAGCCCCTCATAGCGTCACCTCGTCAAGCCTTCAGTGCCTCACTACCCCTCGGAAGCAACCAACGGCTGACTGTCAATTGTCATGGCAACCCCTTGTTTTTTCTATGATGGACCTGCAGGACCTCCTGAAGGGGCTGCGTCAGGCGAGGCCCTTGCGGTGTCTCCTTTGCTCTCGTCCGCGTGAACCGCTTGCATGTTAAAGGGGGGGTGCCTGAGCATCGCGACTCAGGGCTCCTACTGGCTCTCCAGCCCTCACCCTCTGGCCTTGACCATGGCATCGCGACCTGGCATACCAGCGACGGCTGAGACTCGCTCGAGGGCCGGGACCCGAGGACGTAGAGCAGAAAGGGGAGCAAAGGCAAGGGCGGAGAGACACACGAGGACCTCGCCGAGCAACCTCGCGCCTGCCGACGCACGGACCCAGCGACACACCAGAGGGCGGCCCCTGATCCTCGAGATAACTCATCACCCGGAAGCGCCAGCTATCGTGGCACCATCACCGCACCTAATGCTATCCCGTGTTAGCGACGCCGCTCTCCTTTCTCACCAAACGACGGCTGCTTGGGCGCTAGAGGGGACCTCCTGAGCATCGCGACTCAGGGGCTCTTACCGGACTCCGGGTCGCTCACCTCCTGGCCTTGACCATGGCATCGCGACCTGGCATACCAGCGACGGCTGAAGCCGCCTTGGGACTGGGACCTGTCGGCGCAGAGCACCAAGCCCTCGTGAGGTTCGAAAGGGAGGACTGAGCTAAGACGGAATGAGCAACTCGCACAATTCTACGACAGGGGTTATATTAACAAAACAGGATCACAGGCACCTTACAAGCCCCCACAGGACGCGTTTTTGATTCCTCGCAGGGAACAGATCCTAAAGGGACACAAACTACGCGCGTCCCTGCAAAAGAACCCATCATCAACAGTGGGTCATCAAGCACCGACGCCAACCCCATCCAGATCAGAGTCTGCGGCGGCATGACGAGCCCGCCCTTCTCCAGGAGCGGCGCCGGCTCGGGGGCTCGTAGCTATCGTCGCTCGTCTCCGGAGTCGCGAAGAGCTCGCCGGAGTCGCTGGAACCTCCGACGCCTCCACCACCTGAGCAGCCGCCAAGGGAGCGGTTGGCGGGCCCAGTCCTCGTCGCGGCAGGGTCCTAGCCACCTTCCTCGGGGCAGCACTCCAGCCGGCGCTCGCTCGCATCGAAGACCTTGAAGAGCATCACCGAAGCACCGTCGTAATCCGAGTGGACCGCGAAGACGCCCCTTACCCTGCAAACCCGGGCGATCTCTCTCCAGCCCCGAGTCATGTAGACCTCGCCCAGGGCAACGATCGCGGCCTCTTCCTCGGTCATG
Organism: Triticum aestivum; assembly: GCF_018294505.1. Classification (NCBI taxonomy): domain Eukaryota; kingdom Viridiplantae; phylum Streptophyta; class Magnoliopsida; order Poales; family Poaceae; genus Triticum; species Triticum aestivum. The sequence goes on along the minus strand of NC_057797.1, from coordinate 163,972,512 downwards.
AGGGTGCTGCAGCCGGCGTGCTGCAGCCAGAGCTCCAGGGGCTCCCCTGCGGGATGATGGAGGCGCAGAAGGGAGGAAGGCGGATCCAAGACTGAAGAGGAATGGCGACGTGAAGCACGAACTCTCGGGAGCAGCCCTCGGTGTGGACCCCAGGGGGGACGACCCACACCTTCGTGACCTGGCGGTGCCGCCCGTGGCGGTCAGCATCAGCTCCTTTAGGGCCCTCGACATGGGCGTACAATGGAAGCGGGAACCCCAGCGGCGCCCGCTCACACAAATGCCTCGACACCACCTGAAGGGCCTCCTCGTCGGGGCCACGGGGGGCGAGCCGTTTCTTCGGCGGGAGTGGGTCTGGTTCCTCTCGGAGAGCCTTTCCCTTCTCTGTCGTCGAGAACCGACGGATCGGAGCCATCGCAGCAAGACGGAGCAGGGATCGAGAAGAAGGAGAAGCAAGGAGGGATGGACTGGAAGGGCGCACGCTGTTCCGTACTTACAGCCTGCGAAGGCCAACCGCCTAACTCCATGATTGCAGGTAATCATGACCCACTTTGCATGCAGGGACTTGTCCAATCCGTGCAGTTGCCAAGGCGCCATGGGGAAGTGGAGGCGCCCACGTCCAATCAACTGCCATGCGGCACCCAAGGCCGCAGACTGTTAGGGCCCGCGGCGCTTCGCTCTTGCCCTTCCGCCTCCCTGCACGGCCAAGTCCGGGCGCGCCTTGGGCCCGGGGGCTACTGTCGGCATTCTAGGAACGGGGGTCCCCAGACTTGCCTGTCTGCGGCCTACGGCGTGGCTCAAAGGGGGGCCCAGCACGGCCCATCTTCACCAACACAAACCCAAGACCCTCGCGAGGGGCCAAGCCTCGCGGGGCGGACGACGCGGAGCTTCCTCAGGCACGGCCTCGTCAGGCTGGCTCACGAGGAGGCGGAGAGATCAAGGCGGGGTACCTCACGAGGTGCCCGTGACGCAAGCCATGACGACCGAGGGCGCCAGGCGGGTGCCAGCCCACGCAGTGTCCTCCTTCCCTCTTTGGTGCAAGGGGGGCAAGCGCAGTCGTGGAGTACCGAGGCATCAGGCAAAGGTTGCCATTTCGGTGCAACAAGACCAAGACCAGGAGGACTACGAGACGGAGGTCACCGTGGAGCCCAAGACGGCGTCATCACCAGAGCTTTGCGCAGGCAAAGACTACTTTTGTCAGGGTAGCTAGTACTAGTTGTCCCCCTTCAAATTAGCCCGCCATTGTTGGCTCCCTTCCTGCTCGATATTTGGGAAGAGGACCAGGGCCCCTATAAATAGGATCAACCACCCCTAGACAGGAGAGAAGACATAGAGAGGACATACAGAGAGGACAGACGGAGAAAGAGAGAGAGAGAGAGAGAGAGAGAGAGAGAGAGAGAGAAAGGTGACTGAGCTCCTCCCAGCAGTTCATCACCCCAGCCAAGAACAGACCCTCGCAGGCTGTTCTTCCTTGTATTGTTCATCATCATCAGCCCAAGAGGTAATCCACCACACCACACACTGGAGTAGGGCATTACACCACAACGGTGGCCCGAACCAGTATAAATCATGTGTCTCTTGTGTTATTCTTTCCTTAATTTAGATCCTAGCAAGGGAGAGGGGTGCAGGCAGGTAGGAGGTGAAATCTCCGCGCGCACCCTAGTGTTCGAACCTCAAGGGTCTTCCGGAACCCGAAATCCGACACATGACGTTCAAAACGTCTTTGAAGTCCCGATTCTAAGCTGTTAAGCATGGTGCACTAAACTATCAAGTAGTCATCATATTGAGCTAGCCAAACGTTCATAACGTCTGTATCTGCTCCTGCAATAGGTCTGTCACCTAGTGGTGCAGCAAGGACATAATTCTTTTGTGCAGCAATGAGGATAACCTCAGATCACGGATCCAATCCGCATCATTGCTACTAACATCTTTCAACTTAGTTTTCTCTAGGAACATATCAAAAATAAAACAGGGGAGCTAAACGCGAGCTATTGATCTACAACATAGATATGCTAATACTACCAGGACTAAGTTCATGATAAATTTAAGTTCAATTAATCATATTACTTATGAACTCCCACTTAGAAAGACATCCCTCTAATCTTCTAAGTGATCACGTGATCCAAATCAACTAAACCATAACCGATCATCACGTGAAATGGAGTAGCTTTCAATGGTGAACATCAATATGTTGATCATATCTACTATATGATTCACGCTCGACCTTTCGGTCTCAGTGTTCCGAGGCCATATTTGCATATGCTAGGCTCGTCAAGTTTAACCTGAGTATTCTGCGTGTGCAAAATTGGCTTGCACCCATTGTAGATGGACGTAGAGCTTATCACACCCGATCATCACGTGGTGTCTGGGCACGACGAACTTTGGCAACGGTGCATACTCAGGGAGAACACTTTCATCTTGAAATTTAGTGAGAGATCATCTTATAATGCTACCGTCAATCAAAGCAAGATAAGATGCATAAAAGATAAACATCACATGCAATCAATATAAGTGATATGATATGGCCATCATCGTCTTGTGCTTGTGATCTCCATCTCCGAAGCACCATCATGATCACCATCGTCACCGGCGTGACACCTTGATCACCATTGTAGCATCGTTGTCATCTCACCAATCTTATGCTTCCACGACTATCCCTACCGCTTAGTGATAAAGTAAAGCATTACAGCGCAATTGCATTGCATACAATAAAGCGAGAACCATATGGCTCCTGCCAGTTGCCGATAACTCGGTTACAAAACATGATCATCTCATACAATAAAATTTAGCATCATGTCTTGACCATATCACATCACAACATGCCCTGCAAAAACAAGTTAGACGTCCTCTACTTTGTTGTTGCAAGTTTTACGTGGCTGCTACGGGCTTAGCAAGAACCATTCTTACGTACGCATCAAAACCACAACGATAGTTTGTCAAGTTGGTGTTGTTTTAACCTTCTCAAGGACCGGGTGTAGCCACACTCGGTTCAACTAAAGTTGGAGAAACTGACACCCGCCAGCCACCTGTGTGCAAAGCACGTCGGTAGAACCAGTCTCGCGTAAGCGTACGCGTAATGTCAGTCCGAGCCGCTTCATCCAACAATACCGCCGAAACAAAGTATGACATGATGGTAAGCAGTATGACTTATATCGCCCACAACTCACTTGTGTTCTACTCGTGCAAATAATATCAACGCATAAAACCTAGTCTCGGATGCCACTGTTGGGGAACGTAGTAATTTCAAAAAAATCGTACGCACACGCAAGATCATGGTGATGCATAGCAACGAGAGGGGAGAGTGTTGTCTATGTACCATCGTAGACCGGAAACGGAATCGTTAGCACAACGCGGTTGATGTAGTCGTACGTCTTCATGATCTGACCAATCAAGTACCGAACACACGGCACCTCCGAGTTCTGCACATGTTCAACTCGATGACATCCCTCGAACTCCGATCCAGCCGAGCTTTGAGGGAGAGTTCCGTCAGCACGACGACTTGGTGACGATGATGATGTTCTACCGACGCAGGGCTTCGCCTAAGCACCGCTACGATATGATCGAGGTGGATTATGGTGGAAGGGGGCACCACACACGGGTAAGAGATGATCAACTTGATCAACTTGTTGTCTTTGGGGTGCCCCCTGCCCTCGTATATAAAGGAGTGGAGGAGAGGAGGGCCGGCCCTCTCTATGGCGCGCCCTAAGGGAGTCCTACTCCCAGAGGGAGTAGGATTCCCCCTTTCCTAGTAGAACTAGGAGCCCTTCCATGTAGTAGGAGTTGGAGGGAAGGAAAGGGAAGGGAAAAGGAGAAGGAAGGAAGGGGGCGCCCCCCTCCCTAGTCCAATTCGGACCAGCCCATGGGGAGGGGTGCGGCCACCCTTTGAGGCCTTTCTCTCCTTTCACGTATGTCCCATTAAGGCCCAATACGAATTCCCGTAACTCCCCGGTACTCCCGAAAATACCCGAATCACTCGGAACCTTTACGATGTACGAATATAGTCATCCAATATATCGATCTTTACGTCTCGACCATTTCGAGACTCCTTGTCATGTCCCCGATCTCATCCGGGACTCCGAACTCCTTCGGTACATCAAAACACATAAACTCATAATATAACTGTCATCGAACTTTAAGCGTGCGGACCCTACGAGTTCGAGAACTATGTAGACATGACCGAGACACTCTCCTGTCAATAACCAATAGCGGAACCTGGATGCTCATATTGGCTCCTACATATTCTACAAAGATCTTTATTGGTCAAACCGCATAACAACATACGTTGTTCCCTTTGTCATCGGTATGCTACTTGCCCGAGATTCGATCGTCGGTATCTCAATACCTAGTTCAATCTCGTTACCGGCAAGTCTCTTTACTCGTTCCGTAACACATCATCCCGCAACTAACTTATTAGTTGCAATGCTTGCAAGGCTTATAGTGATGTGCATTACCGAGTGGGCCCAGAGATACCTCTCCGACAATCGGAGTGACAAATCCTAATCTCAAAATACGCCAACCCAACAAGTACCTTCGGAGACACCTGTAGAGCACCTTTATAATCACCCAGTTACGTTGTGACGTTTGGTAACACACAAAGTGTTCCTCCGATAAATGGGAGTTGCATAATCTCATAGTCATAGGAACATGTATAAGTCATGAAGAAAGCAATAGCAACAAACTAAACGATCAAGTGCTATGCTAACGGAATGGGTCAAGTCAATCACATCATTCTCCTAATGATGTGATCCCGTTAATCAAATGACAACTCATGTCTATGGTTAGGAAATATAACCATCTTTGATCAACGAGCTAGTCAAGTAGAGGCATACTAGTGGCACTCTGTTTGTCTATGTATTCACACATATATTATGTTTCCAGTTAATACAATTCTAGCATGAATAATAAAAATTTATCATGATATAAGGAAATAAATAATAACTTTATTATTGCCTCTAGGGCATATTTCCTTCAGCAACTACTCCTACAAGTGCCTAGGGCCTATATCATGCATCAAAACTACTTGGAACCATACAAATTTGGCATGCAATCTCAAGAACATGGTCACCTAGGCAGCAAAAATTTGCAATGAATAAAGCACTAGAACAAAAACTAATTGGACCAATGGAGGAGTCACATACCAAGGAACAATCTCCCCAAGCAGTTTTGTGAGAGGTGCTTTGAGCAAGGAGATCAAAAATGGCAGCAAAACGAGCTTGGACTCGGGTTTGAGCTGGTTATTCGTGTTTGGGGGAGGAAGAAGGAGTGTGTGGGTGAAAGGATAAGTGGAGGAGAGCCACCGTGGGCCCACGAGGCAGGGGGGCGCCCAAGGGGGTAGGGCGCGCCCTCCACCCTCGTGGGCAGGTGGTTGACCCTCCTGTTGTGTTCTTAGTGCCAAATATTCTCAAATATTCCAGAAAAAATCATATTTAAATTTCAGGGCATTTCGAGAACTTTTATTTTTGGGGTATTTTTATATTGCATGGATAATCAGATAACAGATAGAAAAATATTTATTTTTATTTTATTTAATATAAATAACAGAAAGTAAAAGTGGGGTACAGAAGGTTGTGCCTTCTAGTTTCATCCATCTCATGATCATCAAAAGGAATCCACTAACAAGGTTGATCAGGTCTTGTTAATGAACTCATTCCGAATAACATGGAACCAGGGAAATTTCGAATAACACTATGTTACCTCGACGGGGATATGCACATCCGCAATAATAAGAATATCATATTTCTTCTTGACAGTAGGAAGAGGAAATTCAAAACCTCCAAATATAATCGATGGAATTTTTTCCAATAGAGTTGATGCTATGAACTTGAGGTTGTTTCCTCGGAAAGTGTACCGTATGCTCATTACCATTAACATGAAAAGTGACATTGCCTTTACTGCAATCAATAACAGCCCCTGCAGTGTTCAAAAAAGGTCTTCCAAGAATAATAGACATACTATCGTCCTCGGGAATATCAAGAATAACAAAGTCCATTAAAATAGTAACGTTTGCAACTACAACAGGCACATCCTCACAAATACCGACATGTATAGCAGTTGATTTATCAGCCATTTGCAAAGATGTTTCAGTAGGTGTCAACTTATTCAAATCTAGTCTACGATATAAAGCGAGAGGCATAACACTAACACCGGCTCCAAGATCACATAAAGTAGTTTTAACATAGTTTCCTTTAATGGAGCATGGTATAGTGGGTACTGCTGGATCTCCAAGTTTCTTTGGTATTCCACCCTTAAAAGTATAAATAGCAAGCATGGTGGAAATTTCAGCTTCCGGTATCTTTCTTTTATTAGTAACAATATTGTCGGATTTCGGGTTCCGGCAGACCCTTGAGGTTCGAACACTGGGGTGCGTGCAGAGATTTCGCCTACTATCTACTTGCACCCCTCCGCCACGCTAGGATCAAAGCTATGAAAAGAACAACACAAGGGACACACGGTTTATACTGGTTCGGGCCACCGTTGTGCTGTAATACCCTACTCCAGTGTGTGGTGTGTGGATTGCCTCTTGGGCTGATGATGATGAACAATACAAGGAAGAACAGCCTCGCGAGGGTCTGTTTTTGGCTGGGGCGATGAACTGCTGGGAGGAGTTCATCCACCTTTCCCTCTCTCTCTCTCCTTCCAACTGGTCGATCCTTTGCCATGTGGGTGGCTGGTCCTATTTATAGAGGCCCTGGTCCTCTTCCCAAATATTGAGCAGGAAGGGAGCCAACAATGGCGGGCTAATTTGAAAGGGGACAACAAGTATCAGCTATCCTGACAAAAGTGGTCTTCGTCTGCGCAAAGCTCTGGTGATGACGCCATCTTGGGCTCCATGGTGACCTCCGTCTCGTAGTCCTCCTGGTCTTGGTCTCGTTGCACCGAAATGGCAACCTTTGCCTGATGCCTCGGTACTCCGCGGCTGCGCTTGCCCCCTTTGCACCAAAGAGGAAAGGAGGACGCTGCGCGGGCTGGCGCCCGCCTGGCTCCCCGAGTCGTCATGGCTTGCGTCACGGGCACCTCGCGAGGTACCCCGCCTT
>NC_057797.1:163851420-163965094 GCF_018294505.1 Triticum aestivum | reverse complement strand
AGGGTCTTGAGTTTGTGTTGGTGAAGATGGGCCGTGCTGGGCCCCCCTTTGAGCCACGCCGCAGGCCGCAGGCAGGCAAGTCTGGGGACCCCCGTTCCCAGAACGCCGACAGTAGCCCCTGGGCCAAAGGCACGCCCGGACTTGGCCTTGCAGGACGGAAGGGCAAGAGCGAAGCGCCACGGGCCCTAAAAGCCTGCGGCCTTGGGCGCCGCATGGCGGTTGACTGGACGTGGGCGCCTCAGCAGCCGTGCGAGTTGATAAGGGAGTGGTGTCCGCCTAGGCCCTTCTTCTTGCTTTCCCCGGTTGGTGTTCAGATCCCCTTTCCTGCGCTTCTCCTTCCTTCCTCCGAAATCTCCAGATCTGCTCTGACCGTGCGACCCAGGAAGCCATGGCGCCTCGCCAGCCCCCGGCCGCAGCTTGGTACTCATCTGCCCTGGACCCGCCGAACGTGTCAGAGGCGGGCCTTGCCCGGTTGTGCCGGATAGCGACGGCGCGAGGCATCGATGGGGCGAAGGTGTTCAAGGCCGGCTCCACCACCCCTGAGGGTCAGAGGAGCACCTTCTATCCACTCTTCGTAAGTGACATTGTTGCTGGCCTGGTGCCTCCCTTCTCCGAGTTCTTCTTCTCTGTCCTCCGCCATTACAAGCTGCAGGCTCTGCATCTCCATCCCAACTCCGTCCTTCTCCTCGCGATCTTTGCTTATTATTGCGAGGCCCATGTTGGGGTGCAGCCCTCAGTGGCCTTGCTGCACCACTACTTCTCCCTCCGGACCTCTCGCGGTCCTGCTTCCACGTGCGCGAGCTTCATCGCGTACGGTGGTGCCATTGCCATCTCGAACTCTGGGAAGAGGATTGAGGGCTTCAGGAGCAAGTGGGTCTTGGTGGACGCTGAGCGCATCCACCCTCAGCTGATCTTGCCCACCGAGCAGCCCACGAGCTCCAGCAACTAGGGTCAAGCGGAGCTCACGGATCGCCGCGCAAAGATGGTGTTGGAGAAGATGGATGCGGATCTGAGGCCGGCTGACATGGCGGCGGCAAAGCTGACCGGCGCGTCGTTGCTGAGGGAGTTCCTGGAGCACCAGCTGGCTCCGCTTCGGTAGTACTCGCTTCCAATGTGGAGGCCCCGTCCGAGCCTCGTGGCCTGGGCCGACGGAGACTTGGCTGCGGTTCTCCAATCTCTGGTCGGGGGCAATGTGGCGAGGTTGGAGGGCGCTCCTACGCCCTTGTTCCTCCACGACGATTGGGAGCGGGTAGTGAAGTCCATGCCCGTCTTCAACGGGGAAGGGCCCGTGCCCCTGGAGGCTCCGGAGGGTCCGGTGGATGTGCCCTCCGGCGACTCCAGCGAAGAGGAAGAAGGAGGGGAGCGCGGAAAAGGGCCTGACTCCGAGGCGACTGACGGAGAGTCGAGGGCTCCCCTCCCCCGGCGCAGGTCCCGCGTTCTCCGCCTCTCTCCGAACGATGACGACGAGGATGACGATGAAGACGACGACGAGCAGGACGGTGGGAGCTCGCCCCCGATCCCGAAGAAGGACAGGACCAGGATAATCTCCCGCGGGTCTCCCTCGGCCCCGGGGCGAACCGCAGACGCACCTTCCACCTCCAAGCTTCCCGAGGTTGACCCTTCCAGCCGGCTTTCAGGCTTCAAATTTGGCCGGAGGCCTCTTGAGCTCACTGGAGATGACCCATAAGCATTCGATTCTTGTCTTTATCTCTTGCTCTACTTCTGAGGCTTGACGTCCGCATCTTTGGATAGGTTGGCGCCCGCAGCAAAGAAGTCAAAGGGGGCTCCTGAGGTTCCGTTCGTGACAGCGCCCCTGAAGGAAGGTGACCGCGACGCACAAGCTTCTCCCACCCGGTCGTCCTCGCGGGGCCTGACTGAGCCAGCTGGGGCGAGCTCAGCCCCCACAGCCCAAGTGGCTCCCGAGGTGCCCCCGTTTGCCGCCGCTGCTACAGCTGTCGGGGCGCGGCAGACTTCGCCTCGGGATGCTGCGGCTGTGCTGCCGCCTTCTCCTCCTACTCCACCGGCTGCTATCTCCCCGACTCCTTCCGCCGTACTGGACCGCGCTGTTGCTGAGCTGGACCGGCTGAGGCAGGATCTTCTCGGCGCCGACCCTCGCCTGGTGGCCGGGCACTTGGAGCTGGTTTCTGGATTGGTTCGCTCCGACGCTTCGATTCGGGCGGCGCTGGTCCAGGCCTCGATGGCATGCGACAAGGAGAAGCAGGCCGTCCTTGAGGCAAAGGCTGCTCGTGATGCAGCCCTGGGAGAGGTGGTCGACGTCCGTGGTCGCTGCAAGGCGCTGGAGGATGAGCTGCAGGGCCTGCGGGATCAGCTCGCGAAAGAGGTTCGCCTTCGCCAAGAGCAGGAGGAAGGCGTCAAGGCTCGCGAGGCGGCCGTCGAGGGCCGGGAGGCCAAGCTCAAGAAACGCCGCGACCGCCTAGGCGCGCTGGAGCAGGAATTGGGGGCGAGGAAGGCCGAGCTGGACGGCAAGGCCCTGGTCCTTGCCGAAGACCACGCGGCCTTCACAGAGCTGGAGGCGAAGGCTCGCTCCTCGCTGAGGACGCTTTACGACAGCGGCCTGGAGAGCCCGCTGGCCGGCGCCGAGGACGGCCCTGCCAAGCTGCTTCCCTTCTTGGTCCACGCTCTTGAAGATGTCGCCCTTGGCCTCGGCCCCACGGCCGAGGCCGAGGCGCGTGTTCTGTCTTCTGTAGCACTGACGCGGGTTCTCACCCACATCCACCTTCGCGATCCCGGGTTCGACCTCGACAGCCTGCTGGAGCCCGTGAGCGGCAAGCGTGCGGCGGCTGCTGCCGAGGCCGTGAAGGGTCGCGCAGAGGCTCTGCTGGGGAAGTTCTGGGCCTTCAGCACCAAGCCGGAGCAAGGCATTGCCGACCCCGCTACTCCGTGAGGCGAACCCACGCCGCGCTGCTCCCCCGCTGCCAAGTGACTCCATCGTGTCTCCTGTCCTGCTTTTAATTCCTGCACATGTATCATGCCTCGGGGAGGCGTTTAAACTTGCGCCTGATATTGGGATAACAGTGTGGACTGTAATATTTGCTTTCGAATTCCTTTGAAATTTGTGCTTTTCCTTCCTACTTTCTTACGTTCTACGCCGGCAGAGCCCGGTCCTGCGCGTACTTCACCTAGCAATAGCCACGACCGGAAACCAGGCCAGGACCAAGGAGTGATGGGCTACGTGACAAGTTAGGCTCCTGAGTCGCGATGCTCAGGAGTCCCCCTTGGCGCATGAACAACAAGTAGGGAGGTGCGATGTGGGTGGATCCACCGTTCTACGTCTGCAGAGCCCGGCCCCGCGCGTACCTCACCCAGCAATAGCCCTGACCGGAAACCAGGACGGGACCAAAGGAGTGAGGGGCTACGTGACCAGTTAGGCTCCTGAGTCGCGATGCTCAGGAGTCCCCCTTGACGCTCAAACGGCCTTCATACCTTGGCTCCGCTCGGGGAGAGGCGCGCAACGAACCAGGCCCGTGGGGACCTGGCTGGGCAGCGTGCGCCTGGGCGTGACCCTGGCGCAGCCCCCGTGCCCATCCCCCTCGCGCGGCACTCCTGAGGGGAGGCGTTGCGATGAGGCTAGACACTGAGCACTGGGCTCCCTAAGGTTGATGCGGCCCGAAGGCCACCCTCAGTTGTTTATCACCAGCTTGGAGCATAGCGCTTCCGTATGAGTACGGGCATAGCCGCTCCTCGGCAGTGTCGTCAGCCAGCACGGAGCATGGTGCTTCCACTGGTGCGTGGGAGGGGCCCCCCTCCGGGAGGAGCCCCCGGGGCGTGTATAGCCCCGCCCTGACACGTGGCTGGCACGGTAGGGCCTGGCGAGGTGTATCTGGGCACCCGTGAGCCAGCGCGGGACTCACGGGGCCGTACCTCTAGGCGGGTTGCGCCTGGCACTGGGCCTTATCTTGTGTTGTGTCCCTGCAAGTTCGGTTAGATGCCTGCACTCTACGTCCTCGGGTCCCGGCCCTCGAGCTGGTCTCAGCCATCGCTGGTATGCCAGGTCGCGATGCCGTGGTCAAAGCCAGAGGGTGAGGGCTAGAGAGCCAGTAAGAGCCCTGAGTCGCGATGCTCAGGTACCCCCCCCTTTAACGTGCAAGTGGTCAACATGGAGAAGAAGAGGCGCCGTGGACCGGCATCAAATAATCAAGCATGGCGGTTCTAACGCATAACCGGAAATGAACACAAATGGGGTACATGCCGCTGAGCCTGGCCCGAGCGGCTGGGGGATCATGCAGCCCGAGGGGCGCCCCCAACAAGGTAAGATAACGACACGAAATAAAAGGGGTACACGCCGCAGGGACGGACCCACGCGGCCTGGGAATAACACAGCCCTGGGGGCGCTCCCAGTCGGAAGTGAAACTTGAAAGATGTCACCTGATGACGCTAAAGACGAAGGGGTGTTGGTGTAGCCGGCTCGGTGGGCTGCGGAAGCCGATCCTCATGAGCCCCCAGGCCCAGGGGCCTCGGGAGGCTCCGGAGGGGCTGGCGGTTCCTCGCGGGCCATCTTCATCTCTGTCAGGGCCGCGGAGCACCTGTCCTCTTGTGCCTCCGTGATGCCCCTCATGAGGCGCTGGTACGCATCAGCCGCGCTCGGCAAGCCGTAAGGCATGCGAACGTAGCTGTGGGGTGGACCTCCGCAGCGCCCCACTCGCGAGGGCCAGAGGCGCTCCAGGGAGGCGACTTGGTTGAGCCCTGGTACGTCGACGCAGACGCGCAGCCCGCCATCCTCGCCTGGATGGGGAGCCACTGCTGGTAGGCAGCGGGTGCCTCTCATGATTCTGGACTCCTGTAGCTCCTGAATGGCCTTGCCGACGAACTCCTGTGGGTCTGGATCTCCTTGCCCTTCACCTTCTTGAGGGAAACATGCTTCGAGACACGCCTCCATGTGGTGCCCCGGCGCCTCCCTCGTGACCCTTGCTAGGTCGTTGGCCCTCCAGGGGAGAGCCCCCCAGCCCTGCCTAAGGAGGGCGCCGGGCGCGCTTTCCTATGCGATGGAAGGAGGTTCCCCCTGGGCAGGCACGGGCCCAGAGGGGCCTACCTCCTGAGGGGCTAGGCCGGACGATGTCTTCTTCTTCTTGGGGGCGGCCTCGGGAAGCCTCCTGCTTCCGCGATCCTGGTCTTCCAGTGATGCGGCCTGAAAGGCTCGCTCCAGGGAACACACTGCGTCCTTCTCTTCACAGGGTACCGTGATGACTCCGCCGCTTCCTGGCATCTTGAGGACGTTGTAGCCGTGGTGAGTCACGGCCATGAACTTGGCCAGCGCCGGGTACCCGAGGATGGCGTTGTACGGCTGGCGGATGTGAGCGACGTCAAAGTCGATGAGCTCGGTGCGGTAGTTGTCGCATGCCCCGAAGGTGACGGGGAGGCGGACCTGCCCGATCGGGACCGTGGAGCCGTCGGTGATACCGGAGAAGGGCTTGGTTGGCCGAAGCTGGCTGTAGGGCACTTGGAGGTTGTTGAATGTCTCTACGGACAGGACGTTGAGCCCTGCCCCGCCATCGATGAGGGTCTTGGTGACCACCACGTTGCTGATGATTGGGGAACAAAGCATCGGGAGGACTCCGGCCGTAGCCGGACACTTGAGTTGATCTGCTGAGCTGAAGGTGATGGCGCACGCCGACCACCTGAGAGGGCGCGTGGCTTCGAGCCTGGGGAGGGCTGCATTCACTTCGCGGGTGAACTGCTTCAAGATGTGCTGAGAGGCTGGGGCCTGAGCTCCGCCCAGGATGCAGGCGATCGCGCGCGGCTCCTGGAAGCCCCCAGCCTCCTTGTCCTGGTGGCGGTCCTCGTTTCTCCTTGGCTGCGACTGCGGCGGTGGGAGGCCTGCCTTGCCTTGCGGGCGATCCTCGTGAGGCTGATCCCTCCAGCCTCCCTCGCGAGGTGGGTCTTGCCAGCGATCCTCACAAGGTTGGCCGCGCCACCCCTGGCACGGGCCATGGTCTTCCCAGCGCCCGGTGTTCCTTCCTCCTCTTCGGCCGTATCCTCGGTCACCATGTTCAAGGCGACGGCCGATCCTTCCTTCACGCATGGCTCGGAGTTCTTGGCATTCGCTGGTGTTGTGGGTGTGGAGGTCGTGGTACACGCAGTACCGGCTGCACTTGGGAGGTTCGGGCTGATCTCTGACCGCTTGGTGTCTGGCTCTGCCGCGAGCACGGCAGCCCCCTTGCGCTTCACTTCCTTGGCCTTGAGCTTCTTCTCTTCTGGGTCTGCGGCAGGCAGCTCAAGGAGCGAGAGACGCCCTTCCTCAGCCCTGGCGCACTTGTTCGCCAAGTTGAACAGCTCCAGAGAAGTGCATAGGTCTTCATGCATCGCCAGCTCCTCCTTCATCTTGACGTCGCGCATGCCGTCGGAGAAGGCTGAGATGATGGCCTCTTCAGTCACCTTGGGAATCTTGAGGCGTGCATTGTTGAAGCGCTGGATGTACTTCTGCAGGGTCTCCCCGGGTTGTTGCTTGATGCGGCGCATGTCGCTCACGGCGGGTGGCCAGTCGCGAGTACCTTGGAAGTTGGCGATGAAGCGGGTGCGCATCTCCTCCCAGGAGGAGATTGTGCCTGGAGCCAGGTTCAAGAGCCAGGTGCGGGCCCCGTCCTTGAGCGCCATGGGAAACCAGTTCACCATGACCTTCTCGTCTCCGTTGGCCGCATCGATGCCCAGCTCATAGAGCTGGAGGAACTCCGCAGGGTCGGCCGTGCCGTCGTAGCAAGGAGGCAGGTCCGGCTTGAACTTGCCTAGCCACGCGACGCTGCGCAGCTCGGTGGTGTAGGCGCGGCAGCCTGCTGTGGCCACGGGAGGCCTTGGGTGATGGGGAGCCTGGTCTTGCATGTCCCCACGTGCCGGAGCAGGAGGATGGTCACGACGTGCTGGAGCAGGGAGCGCCCGGGCAGCTTCTGGCGGGCGAGGGACTTCTTGGCAGCTCTGCTCTTGCCGCGCTGGCACCTGACGGAGCGGGTTCCACCCAGGGGCCACGCGCCTTGGAGCCATGGCCTCTTCTTGGGGAGGAGGCGGCCGGGGCGCCGCCGGAGCCTCGTCGCCCACGCGGGGCGGGGTGCGGTGCAGCGGAATGGACGGCGCGGAAGAACCCCCTGCAGCGCAGACGAGCTCGGCGACGCGGCCAAGCCATTCTTCGTTGACGCCATCCACGGGACAGTAGCGCAGGAGCTCATTCGCCGCGATGAGTGCAGCCCGAGCCTCCATGGGCGTGCGGAGCACGCGGGACGAAGATCCAGCTGGGGCGAGCGAGGGAGTTGCGGTGCGGCCATCTTGGCGCACGGATGGATGCTGAGACGATGCTTGCTGCTCATCCCCCACCGGGCCGGTGGCGGCGTTGACGGCAGGTGACAGGGAACGGCGAGGACGCCCGCCGACAGGGGCTGTCTGGGCAACGCGGGAAGCGAGGGCGGCTCGGCGCTCCGCGCGGGCCCGACGTGCGTCAGAGATGAGCGTGATGGTCGGAGGAGAGCGGGGTGGTGGAAGACGAATTCCAGCGCACCCCTACCTGGCGCGCCAAATGTCGGATTTCGGGTTCCGGCAGACCCTTGAGGTTCGAACACTGGGGTGCGCGCGGAGATTTCGCCTCCTATCTACCTGCACCCCTCCGCCATGCTAGGATCAAAGCTATGAAAAGAACAACACAAGGGACACAGGGTTTATACTGGTTCGGGCCACTGTTGTGGTGTAATACCCTACTCTAGTGTGTGGTGTGTGGATTGCCTCTTGGGCTGATGATGATGAACAATATAAGGAAGAACAGCCTTGCGAGGGTCTGTTCTTGGCTGGGGCGATGAACTGCTGGGAGGAGTTCAGCCACCTTTCTCTCTCTCTCTCTCTCCTTCCAACTGGTCGATCCTTTGCCATGTGGGTGGCTGGTCCTATTTATAGAGGCCCTGGTCCTCTTCCCAAATATTGAGCAGGAAGGGAGCCAACAATGGCGGGCTAATTTGAAAGGGGACAGCAAGTATCAGCTATCCTAACAAAAGTGGTATTCGTCTGCGCAAAGCTCTAGTGATGACGCCGTCTTGGGCTCCATGGTGACCTCTGTCTCGTAGTCCTCCTGGTCTTGGTCTCGTTGCACCGAAATGGCAACCTTTTCCTGATGCCTCGGTACTCTGCGGCTGCGCTTGACCACTTGGCACCAAAGAGGAAAGGAGGACGTTGCGCGGGCTGGCACCCGCCTGGCGCCCTGAGTCATCACGGCTTGCGTCACGGGCACTTCACGAGGTACCCCGCCTTGATCTCTCCGCCTCCTCGTGAGCCAGCCTGACGAGGCCGTGCCTGAGGAAGCTCCGTGTCGTCTGCCCCGCGAGGCTTGGACCCTCACGAGGGTCTTGAGTTTGTGTTGGTGAAGATGGGCCGTGCTAGGCCCCCCTTTGAGCCACGCCGCAGGACGCAGGCAGGCAAGTCTGGGGACCCCTGTTCCCAGAATGCCGACAAATATCTTCCATATACTTAGCATAAGGATTCATTTTGAGCATATCAGTTAATCGCATACGCAAAAAGATAGGCCTAATCATTTCAACAAAGCGCTCAAAATCCTCATCATCCTTTTTCTTGGATGGTTTGGGAGGAAAAGGCATGGGTTTCTGAACCCATGGTTCTCTTTCTTTACCATGTTTCCGAGCAACAAAGTCTTTCTTATCATAACGTTGATTCTTTGATTGTGGGTTATCAAGATCAACAACATGTTCAATTTCTATATCATTATCATTACTAGGTTGTGCATCATCATGAACATTATCATTAACATTATCACTAGTTTCAGGTTCATTACCAGATTGAGTTTCAGCATCAGAAATAGAAATATCATTCTCAGGTGTTTCAGTAATAGGTTCACTAGAAGCATGCAAAGTCCTATCATTTTTCTTTTTCTTCCATTTAGAAGGACTAGGTGCATCTATATTATTTCTCTGAGAATCTTTCTCAATTCTCCTAGGATGGCCTTTGCTAACAGCATTATCATTATTTTTACTATTCAATTCATTGAGCAAATCATTTTGAGCTTTAAGTACTTGTTCTACTTGAGTGGTAACCATAGAAGCATGTTTACTAATAAGTTTAAGTTCACCTTTGACATTAGCCATATAATCACCCAAGTGCTCAAGCATATTTGAATTGTATTTCAATTGTCTACCAAAGTAAGCATTAAAATCTTCTTGCTTAGCCATAAATTTATCAAACTCATCTAAGCATGGGCTAGCAAATTTAGTAAATGGGATTTCAGCTTTATCATATCTATAGAGAGAATTTACCTTTACTACCTGTGTCGGGTTATAAAGACCATGAGTTTCTTCAATAGGTAATGGATTAAGATCATATGTTTCTTCAACATGCGGTAAATTAAGACCATGTATTTCTTCAATAGGAGGTAAATTCTTGACATCTTCAGCTTTAATACCTTTTTCTTTCATAGATTTCTTTGCCTCTTGCATATCTTCAAGACTGAGAAATAGAATACCCCTCTTCTTCGGAGTTGGTTTAGGAATAGGCTCAGGAATTGGCTCCGGAGGTGTCCAATTATTTTCATTTGTCAACATATTATTCAATAGAATTTCAGCTTCATCCGGTGTTCTTTCCCTGAAAACAGAACCAGCACAACTATCCAGGTAATCTCTGGAGGCATCGGTTAGTCCATTATAAAAGATATCAAGTATTTCATTTTTCTTAAGAGGATGATCAGGCAAAGAATTAAGTAATTGGAGAAGCCTCCCCCAAGCTTGTGGGAGACTCTCTTCTTCAATTTGCACAAAATTATATATATCCCTTAAAGTAGCTTGTTTCTTGTGAGCAGGGAAATATTTAGCAGAGAAGTAATAAATCATATCCTGGGGACTACGCACTAATGACCCACAAGTATAGGGGATCTATCGTAGTCCTTTCGATAAGTAAGAGTGTCGAACCCAACGAGGAGCAGAAGGAAATGATAAGCGGTTTCCAGCAAGGTATTCTCTGCAAGTACTGAAATAAGTGGTAACAGATAGTTTTGTGATAAGATAATTTGTAATGAGCAACAAGTGACAAAAGTAAATAAGGTGCAGCAAGGTGGCCCAATCCTTTTTGTAGCAAAGGACAAGCCTGGAAAAACTCTTATATGATGTAAAGCGCTCCCGAGGACACATGGGAATATCGTCAAGCTAGTTTTCATCATGCTCATATGATCCGTGTTCGGTACTTTGATAATTTGGTATGTGGGTGGACCGGTGCTTGGGTGCTGCCCTTACTTGGACAAGCATCCCACTTATGATTAACCTCTATTGCAAGCATCCGCAAATACAACAAAAGTATTAAGGTAAACCTAACCATAGCATGAAACATATGGATCCAAATCAGCCCCTTACGAAGCAACGCATAAACTAGGGTTTAAGCTTCTGTCACTCTAGCAACCCATCATCTACTTATTACTTCCCAATGCCTTCGTCTAGGCCAAAACAATGGTTAAGTGTCATGTAGTCAATGTTCACATAACACCACTAGCGGAGAGACAACATACATCTCATCAAAATATTGAACGAATACCAAATTCACATGACTACTAATAGCAAGACTTCTCCCATGTCCTCAGGAACAAAAGTAACTACTCACAAAGCATAAACATGTTCATAATCAAAGGGGTATTAATGTGCATATAGGATCTGAACATATGATCTTCCACCAATTAAACCAACTAGCATCAACTACAAGGAATAATTAACACTACTAGCAACCTACTAGCACCAATCCCGGACTTGGAGACAAGAATTGGGTACAAGAGATGAACTAGGGTTTTGAGATGAGATGGTGCTGATGAAGATGTTGATGGAGATTGCCCTCTCCCGATGAGAGGAGCGTTGGTGATGACAATGGTGATGATTTCCCCCTCCGGGAGGGAAGTTTCCCTGGCAGAACAGCCACGCGAGAACCCTAGATTGATTCCGCCAAGGTTCCGCCTCGTGGTGGCGGAGTTTCGTCCGAGAAGATGGCTTATGATTAATTTTCCATCGAAAGAGTCCATATAGCAGAAGATGGTCACCGGAGGGCCACTAGGGGGCCCACGAGGTAGGGGGCATGCCCAAGGGGGTAGGGTGCGCCCCCCACCCTCGTGGGCAGGGTGTGGCCCCCCTGGTGAAGTTCTTGCGCTCAATGTTTTTTATATATTTGGAAAACATCATCCGTGAAGTTTCAGGACTTTTGGAGCTGTGCAGAATAGGTCTCTAATATTTGCTCCTTTTCCAGCTAGAATCCCAGCTGCCGGCATTCTCCCTCTTTATGTAAACCTTGTAAAATAAGAGAGAGTAGGCATAAGTATTGTGACATAATGTGTAATAACAGCCCATAATGCAATAAATATTGATATAAAAGCATGATGTAAAATGGACGTATCAACTCCCCCAAGCTTAGACCTCGCTTGTCCTCAAGCGAAAAGCCGAAATCGAAAAATATGTTCACATGTTTAGAGATGAAGGTGTCGATAAAAATAAAATACGGACATGAGGGCATCATGATCATTCTTAGAGCAGCAACTTATATAATTCTTGTCATATGATATCTTATGTTAGAGTAATAATTCAATCACAATATCAAGTATGAATCGTAAACTTCATTGAAAACTGACAAACTATAATCTCAGTCACTGAGGCAATTGCAATTTATCATAAAATAGGAAAGAGTCAATGTATAAGAGCTTTTCAGCAAGTCCACATACTCAACTATCATATAGTCTTTCACAATTGCTGACACTCACGCAATACTTATGGGCATGGAGTTTTAATCGGACACAGAGAAAGTTAGGGGATTATAGTTTTGCCTCCCAACGTTTTACCTCAAGGGTAATGTCAACAGTAATAGTTCATGAAAACCCACATCCAATTAGCCATATATACTAGGATCTTTCCAACATATTGTGCTTGCCGAAGGATAAAATGTAAAAAGGAAGGGTGAAGATCACCATGACTCTTTTGCAGTGTGGGAGATAAAAGTAAAAGATAGGCCCTTCGCAGAGGGAAGCAGAGGTTGTCATGCGCTTTTATGGTTGGATGCACAAAATCCTAGTGCGAAAGAATGTCACTTTATATTGCCACTTGTGATATGGACCTTTATTATGCAGTCTGTCGCTTTTATTACTTCCATATCACATGTTTGTATAAAGCTTATTTCTATCACACCAATCAATCATACATATTTAGAGAGCAATTTTTATTGCTTGCATCGATGACAACTTACTTGATGGATCCTACTCAACCCATAGGTAGGTATGGTGGACTCTCATGACAAAACTGGTTTAAGGGTGTTTGGAAGCACAAGTAGTATCTCTACTTGGTGCAACGAATTTGGCTAGCATGAGGGGGAAAGGCAAGCTCAACATGTTGGAGGATCCAAGACAATATAATTTATCTCAGATGTAAGAAAGCATAACCCATTACATTGTCTTCCTTGTCCAATGTCAACTCTTTAGCATGTCATATTTTAATGAGTGCTCACAATCATAAAAGATGTCCAAGATAGTATATTTATATGTGAAGACCTCTCTTTCTTTATTACTTCCTATTAATTGCAACGATGACCAAAACTATGTTTGTCAACTCTCAACAACTTTTATTCATCATACTCTTTCTATGTGAGCTCATTACTCTGCATAAGACTCACATGATCTTTTTGTTTCTTTTTATTTCTTTCTCTTTTCTTTTATTCACTTAGGATCATGGCAAAATAATCAAGCCCTTGACTCAACACTAATCTTTATTATATAGCTCACGGACTCGATTACATAGAGGGGTAATAAAGCAAAACTCACAACTAGATCATACTAAGAACTTTTATTCTACTACACTACTGGAATCAGCTACTTTGCCATTTGCCAGCTCTTTGCCGTCGGCTAGCAGATGGCAAAGCAGCTCTTTGCCATCAGCTACCGAAAAGTGGACGACAAAGAAATGGCAGATGGTAAAACAGGCCTTTGCCATCAGCCGGCTCTTTGCCGTCAGCCAGCAGACGGCAAAGAAACTTTGCCGTCCGCTGGCTAACGGCAAAGAGAGAGGTGGCCCCCACCCCCCGCCCATTTAGAAAAAACTTAACGCCCCACCTCTTTGCCGTCCGCTAGCGGACGCCAAAGGGAGATAATGGCGGATGGCAAAGATAGGCGGACGGCAAAGAAGGGCCTAACTAACGGCCCCATCCCCCTGCCCGTTACTCTCTATTCTCTCCATCTCTCCTCCCCGACGCCCCGCACCACCGCCGCCCCCGCCGCCCGGCGCCGCCCCTGCCCCCCGCCGCCGCCCCTGCCCCGCCGCCAGGCACCGCCCCCGCACCCGCCCCGCCCCCGCCCCCCCACCCGCCGCACGGCGCCGCCCCAGCCGCCCGGCGCCGCCCCCGCCACTGCTCCCGCCGCCCGGCGGCGTGCCAGGCGCCCGGCGCCGCCCCCGCCACCGCTCCATCGCCCGGTGCCCCCCTGTCACCGCCCCCGCCGACCGTCCCATTGCTCCGGTGAGGGACTACTTCTTTTTTTTCTTTTCTTTTTTCATTTTTTTGCTATTTAATTGTTAGTGCTAGATTGTGTTAGTGTTAGTGTTAGAGAAGACTTAGAAGAAGTAGAAGTAGTAGAAGAAGAAGAAAAGAAAAGAAGTAGAAGAAGAAGAAAGGAAGAAAAGAAAAGAAGTAGAAAAAAGATGAAAAAAGAAGAAGAAGAAAAGAAGTAGAAGAAGTAGTAGAAGAAGAAGAAGACCCCAACACGCCACCCCGACACCCCGACACGACAGCCCGACCCCGACCCCCGACCCCCGACATCCCGACCGCGACACGCCACCCCCGACACCCGGGCCCGACACCCCGACCCCGACCCCCGACACCCGACCCCGACACGCCACCCCGACACCCCGGCCTGACACCCCGACCCCAACCCCCGACACCCCGACCCCGACCCCCGACCCCCACACGCCACCCCGACACCCCGACCCCGATCCCCGACACCCTGACACCACACCCTGACCCCGACACGACACCCCGACACCCGACCCCGACCCCCCGACACCTGACCCCCTAACCCCCCAACCCCCGACACCACACCCCGACACCCCGACCCCGACACCACACCCCGACAACCGACCCCCTGACCCCGACACCCCGACCCCGACACGACACCCCATCCCCTGACCCCGAAACAGCACCCCGACCCCGACACGGCACCCCCACCCCCGACACCTCACGAAAAGGTGTTCTTTGGCCTTCCAGAGGCCGACGGGGTCATATATTTGTGAATTATTAGTTAGGTCATATATTCTTCGATTTTGTTATGAAAACATCATATATAATTGTGTTGACCGGGTAGTTTTAAATGTGCAGTTGTTTCATCGCTGCGAAGTTTGGTGTTCGACGACCTCGCCGTGCGTTTGACGAGCTCTGCCCCTTCATTCGTGGGTGAGCACAAATGACATGTCCTCCTCCCCCATTAATTATTTGCTCTATTCTGATGAAACTTGATAGCTAGCTATATATGTGTCTTGAATCATCAGTATGCGTAACCAATATGTGTCTCCTGTTCGAAAGCGTCATAGTTATAAATATGCATGCATTTGCATATTTATAACCTTGATTCTTTCAAATTGTCCAACGCTATCCATGGACAGCCCGAGTATGTGTAGATTGGGTTCGTTTTCCCATATGCTTTGCTCCAGATCCGACGCATAAATTTCGTCAGTGCCTCCCCTGTTGTTCTCCGGGTACACATCCTCTCTGTTTATTGCAGAGACGTGTATCAGGAGAACAGCGGGAGGTGCTGCCGAAATTTTGCGTCGGATCCGGAGCATAGCATGGGAAAATGAACCCAATCTACACATACACGGGTGGGATTAGGACCTATCATTACCTATTAGAGTGTAGGTTGCATGGACGTAATAAAATTGACAAAGTAGATCAACTGATGAATATATACATGGTGAATTACATATATAATTGTTGTGTGTCCAGTAGCTCTGAAAGTCAAGATGAGTGACCGTGCGTGGATGTATACCGGTCACACTGGTCAGAACAAATGGAGCGCTGAATGGTTCACAAAAACCAAGGGGTTTGTGCAAGCCGCATTTGCAAATGGCCAAAAGAAAACCTGGTGCCCCTGTTTCCGGTGCGGCAATTGGGAAAAGAAGACAGAGGCTGAAATGGGCAAACACCTGCAGAAGAGTGGTTTTACGCCCGATTATACGGTGTGGACATTTCATGGTGAGTCTGCCCAACGTGACCGAGCTGAGGTGGATCGTCGTCGCACCGACGAGCATGGTACCGGGATGGAAAACATGGTGCAAGACTATGATGATGCTCGGGATTCGGACGAGGAGATGGAGGAATCTGCAAAGGCCTTCAATGAAATGTTGGAGTCTTCAAAACGTCCGCTCCACGAGCACACTGAGCTTTGTCAGTTGGATGCCATCTCACAAGTAATGGCTCTGAAGGCTCAGTTCAACTTGGGCAGAGAATGCTATGACGCAATTATGACAGTATTTGGACGCTTTCTACCCAAAGGCCATGTAATGCCTGCAAACCTGTACCAGTCGGACAAAATCCTCCGTGCACTGAAGATGCCCTATGAGAAGATACATGCCTGTGAGAAAGGATGTGCCTTATTTAGGCTTGACTATGCGGACTTGAACTATTGTCCCATTTGCAAGTCTTCCAGGTATATTGTGGTAGACAACGGTATGGGTGAGAAGACACAAACCAAAATCCCCGTTAGTGTTCTTCGGTATATGCCAATCGTACCAAGACTTCAACGTCTTTTCATGGTCGAAGAGACGGCCAGACAGATGACATGGCACAAAACAGGCAAAAGAACCGAACTAGATGCAGATGGGAATCTGATGATGGTACACACATCGGATGGTGTTGCGTGGAAAAAGTTTGATGAATTACATGCTGACAAAGCGGCAGATCCGAGGCATCCTCGAGTCGGCATCAGCACGG
Source organism: Triticum aestivum (assembly GCF_018294505.1). Classification (NCBI taxonomy): domain Eukaryota; kingdom Viridiplantae; phylum Streptophyta; class Magnoliopsida; order Poales; family Poaceae; genus Triticum; species Triticum aestivum. The sequence goes on along the minus strand of NC_057797.1, from coordinate 163,949,164 downwards.
ATGGGTTCAGTGTGTTTGGTATGACGGCAGCCCAATACAGTTGTTGGCCCGTATTTGTCTTTCCACTCAATCTCCCCCCCGGACAGATTATGCAAAGAAAGAACATTTTCCTGACGTTGATAATTCCAGGACCCAACTATCTGGGGAAAAATATGAATGTGTACATGCAGCCGCTTAAGGACGAATTGCAAGAAGCCTGGGATAATGGGTTCAAGACATACGACGCCTTTAGCAAACGGAACTTCATAATGCGTGTCTGGTACATGTACTCGACGCATGACTTGCCGGCGTATGCGCTATTCGTTGGCTGGTGTGTGCATGGAAGGTTCCCGTGCCCCACATGCAAGGGAGCTCTTGAGTTTCGTTGGCTTCAGGCCGGTCGCAAGTTTTCTTGCTTCGACATGCATAGACAGTTCCTGGATCCTCGCCATAAGTTCAGGAAAGACAAGAAGAACTTCATCAGGGGTAGAGTTGTCAAAAACTCTGCACCACCTGCATTGACAGGCCAACAGACCCTGGATCAGTTAAACGCTCTCGAGCCAGATCCACAACGTCCAGGGTACTTCAAGGGGTATAATACTAAGCACGCGTGGACTCACAAAACATGCTTATGGGATCTGCCTTACTTCAAAGACCTCCTTTGCCCACACAACATCGACGTGATGCACACTGAGAAGAATATCGCCGAGGCACTTTTTGGTACATTGTTCGGCATAGATGGGAAGTCAAAGGATAATACTAAGGCTAGAGTCGATCTGGAGGCGCTATGTGATAGGCCGTTACAAAACATGAAAGAACCGAAAGGAAAGCAGAACTGGACGAAGCCAAAGGCATGGTTCAATCTTGGAAGGCCAGCTATGAGGGAAATTCTCTTGTGGGTGCAACAACAGTTGATGTTCCCCGATGGGTATGCAGCGAATCTAAAGAGGGGAGCGAATCTTGATAAACTGAAGATATTTGGTCTCAAGAGTCATGATTGGCACATATGGATTGAGCGGGTAATGCCGGTGATGTTGCGTGGCTTCATCCCTGAGGATGAATGGCTAGTACTGGCAGAACTCAGCTATTTCTTCCGTGTTCTTTGTGCGAAAGAACTATCGCCTGGCGTGCTAGAAGAAATGGAAGAGTTGGCGCCGGAGTTGATCTGCAAGTTAGAGAAGATCTTTCCACCGGGCTTCTTTAATCCAATGCAGCATTTGATTTTGCATCTCCCGACCGAGGCAAGATTGGGGGGGCCCGTGCAAAATCGTTGGTGCTACCCAACTGAGAGGATGCAGAAGACGCTTCGAGAAAAATGTAAAAATAAACGTAGAATTGAAGCATCGATGGCTGAGGCATTCATCACAGAGGAGGCGGCAAACTTCGTAACAGCGCACTACGAAGCCAAAAATCGTCATTTGCATAATCCGAAGCCTCGGTACAATGCTGACGAGCCTAAAAAGGGTGGATCCAACCTCAGCCTATTCAAAGGGAATCTCGCACCAGCTAGTGTTTCACATCCAGTATCTTTGGATAACGAAGAATGGCGGACCATTTCGTTGTATATCTTCAACAACCTGATAGAAGTGCGGCCGTACATCGAGTAAGTTCTCGGTACATTGTTTCGCAACTTCTATTTCCTTTGAACTGCTCTTATTCCTGGATATGTCATACAGTCGATACGTCGCCATATTCTCGTATGGAGCGGAGATCCAAAAGGATTCCGTCGAAGAGTATGAGCTTCTCGCAAAGCAAGGAGGCGGCTATCCCGGTTTCATCTCTTGGTTCAAACAAACGGTAATTTCTATTAGACAATTTCATTTCATTCGCTAATTTGTGCATAATGCAACAATCCTTTCATATTAAACTTGTAGGCTAATTCAGAGTCTATGGACGCCGAATTGAGACAAGTCGCTAATGGTTTTGACTATAAGGTCCGTTCATTTGACAAGTACGACATCAACGGGTATCGCTTTCGTACCTATGGCAAAGAGCTATCTATGGCCGACCGAAAGTCTACAAATTGTTGTGTATCTTCTATCGGCGAAGGAGGTACCGAGTATTATGGGAGAGTTGAAGCAATTTATGAACTTCTGTTCTATGGTGAAAACCCACCGAATGTCGTAGTCTTCAAATGTTATTGGTTTCAGCCGAAGGAGACTAGAAGGACTCATGAACATATAGGGCTAGTTGAAATCAACCAAAGCACCCATTTAGATGTTCCTGATGTCTATATTACGGCTCAACAGGCGACCCAAGTATTCTATCTACCGTGGGCCTGCCAAACTAATCCAAATCTGAAAGGTTGGGATGTCGTTTATGAAGTGCCGCCACGTGCTAGACTTTCTCCCCCAAAGGAAGAGGATTATGAACCTCACATTAACCCAGACACATATGAAGGAGAATTCTTCCAAGAGACACGTCTTTCCAAAAAGCGTTTCAAGAACCGCTATACTTCACCCCAAAACATTGAAGTAGACAGCGACAATGAATCTGACATCACCCCAGAGGAGGAACAAGAAGAGCCGGAACAAGAAGAGGTTACTGCTGCGGATGACCTGTCAATGCTTGACCGATTACGTCAAGGTGGCCTTGCACATGTTGATGCCAATGAACCCTATGAGCCCATCATTGATTATAGTGATGATGATGATGATTACGCATTTATTGATGATACTGATCGAGATTATTAGTAGTGTCAGGTATTCAATTTTTTATGTTGTACTTGATGATGATACATTTAAGTGATATACATATTATTATTCATGTCGGTACTTTTTTTATGTTGTACTAATTTCGTTTATTCTTTGTCATGGCAGGTGTTGAAAGATGGTGGGCGCTGGTCGGGAGCGCGCCGAGGCCCCTTCTTCGTTGGCGCGTGGTGCGAGGTCTTCCATTCCACACGCACCTCTTCGCCGAGCATTGCTGGACAGTATGGCGACACCGCCGGGCCCTTCTTCGTCGACCGCGGTGCCCAGCAGGGGACGAGGTAAGAAGAAGAGAGGAGGTGGAGCACGTGGTCGCGGGAGAGGAGGTAGGGTGACTCTTACGGCGCCTTCCTCGCCGCCGCCCCCAGCTATTTCACCCGAGCACGTGACTGCTAGGGTGGACTCGTCTGAGGAGGAGGCTGCATGGACTCCGGTCCACGAGCCTCCGGTCCATGGGTCTTCGGCCCACGAGCCTCGGGTCAACGGGCCTTCGACCCATGAGCCTCGGGTCGACGGGTCTTCGGCCCACGAGCCTCGGGTCGACGGGTCTTCGGCCCACGAGACCCCGAAGGAGCACACGTCTAGATGGGGTACCTGGTCGGGTCAGCCTGAGGAGCCGAGTGGCCACGCTGATGATGGCGGGGAGCCGAGTGGCCATGCTGATGATGGCGGGGAGCCGACTGATGAGGAGGGGGAGGAGGGGGGCAACGTCTACCAGCGTGGTGCTACACGGCTCCCGTCCGTGCCGGTGACCCATGAGCAGAGGTGGTTGATTTTCCCTGATGGGGAGAGGTAAGTGCATTTAATCTTTTTGTACCTTCTGCATTCACGTTTCTTCAAATAACTGATGTGTTGGCCTTGTCATGCTGCAGGGGTTGGGACCACCATGAAAGTGTCCGCCGGCCCAACTCCGTCCTTGGAGTTCTGATTCGGCAAAACTTCCCGGGGTTTGTCACGTTGCCTGGTGAGGGTCGGCTTCCAGAGGTTGGATTGACTTGGGAGCACTACTTGGCTGCCCCGGCCCCGCCGGGTGAGATTATCGACGGTGTCTTGTCCAAGACGAGGGCAGACGTCATGATCAGAAAGTTCTAGGTAATTGCTCCTTTACACAATTAAAAATCTTCAACTAGCTAGTTATTAATTGTACTAATCAATATTGTCTCATTTGATTGCAGACATTCTACAGGTGTGAGGAGGGATACGAGGAGGAGGCGGATCATGTTATCCACAAGGAGTGCAAGCGCCTACTTCAGAACTTACGGCATGAGGTTCGGGTGCAGGCTGTTCGAGACTACTACGCCGGGCGTGGTATCAAGAAGCCCAAGCAGGAGTGCCGCGATAAGTTCTTGAGTAAGGAGAAGTACATGAAGGTAATTCTTAAGGCCTTGTACTTACTTCCTTCATTTAGTAATTCATAGCCGTAGCGCTCAAGTTTCTATTTGCTAACTTAGGCCCCTCCGAGATGGTGTGCGGATCGGATGGATTGTTGGGAGGTGTTGGTCAATGCGTGGTGCTCAAAAGAATGGCTGGCCACCCACAAAGATGCCAAGGACAAACGTGCCCAAATGGAAGGTGTGCCACACCACCAAGGCAGCTCCAACTTATTTCAGTACGGGCGGAACTGGGTATGTGGTTTGCTTCATGATTCATGCAATTCATTCATCATGCTAGCTTTAGCCCTTTAATTACTAATTTACTTTGTTTCTCTCTTTCAGGCACGCTACAATAAGGCGGATAAGGTGCCAGAGGTGTACGACCTGTATGCCATGGCCCACACTGGCCCTTACAAGAAAGTCAAGGCATTCTCTGCGTCTGACCTCGATGATCCAAAGAACTTCACCAACATCTCCGCCCACGACAAGCTCGTGCAATATAGAGATCAGGGGAAGGCGAGGAAAGGGGAGGACTTTAACCCGAGCCAGGGTCCCATTGATACAGAGCTGCTGATGATATCTGGTGGCGGGAGGTCCCATGGCTCCATAGCCATGGGAGATGGACTTATCCGTTGTCCTAGCACTCTCCCGGAGATCAAGGCGCGCCAGTCGAGCTCCGCTCCTGAGATAAGGCCTCGTGAACGGCCAGTCCAACTCGCCTTCAAGGTTAGTTATACATACTCAGCTATCTTTCTCCATTACATTTTGTGCGCTTCCATCAATGATTACAAATGGTCATGTGAGTGGTGTTGCAGGCTGCTATACAAAGTGAGAGAGATAGAACGGAGAAACTTTTGGCGGAGGCGGCGGAGAGGCAGCGGGAGTTGGAGGAGAGGACGACAAAGATGTTGGAGGAGGAGAGGGCACGGAATGACATGCAGGCAAGGGCCATGTACGAGCTCCTTGTGGTAAGTTTCTTCTGCAGATTACTTGCTAGTCTTAACATTTGAGTCTCATTACTAACTAGTATGACTCTGTTGTGAAAACCAAATGTGCAGTCTGTGTGCGAGAAGTCCGGTCAGACCGCTCCACCGATGCCAGTGATTGCTCCTGGGAGCACGGTGAGTTCAATTTGAATGGACATTACTTGCTAGTCTTAACATTTGAGTGTCATAATTCTAACGAGACATTGGAAATGATCTTTGGTGCAGCTTAACTCCAGAAACGCATCGCACGATCCTTCTCCAGCTACCGGCGGAGCCAGCCCGCTCCTTCTCCAGCTACCGGCGCGAGCCAGTCCGCTCCTACATCTCCGTGATCACGGTAAGTTTCTCTAGTGTTTTGCTTAACAAATGCATAAAGACCTAGACTTAGCTTTATTTCCTCTAATATGCTTACCATAATGACCTAGAGTTAGCTTCTTTTCCTCCAAAATGACTTAATAAGCTTACTGACCTCATAAACCATCCATTCTACCTAAGTTAGCTCTAAAATGACTCATTTTACCTTAGTTAGCTTACAAGTGATCCAATTTATCCAAGTTAGCTCTAAAATGACCCATTTTACGTAGATTAGCTCCTAAACCATCCATTTTACCTAAGTTAGCTCTAAAACGATATGTAATTAGCTTACTTATGTCAAAAATTGCATAATTAACTTAGTTAGCTCATAAACGATCCATTTTACCTAAGTTAGCTCTAAAATGACTCATTTTACCTTAGTTAGCTTGTAAGTGATCCAATTTATCCAAGTTAGCTCTAAAATGACCCATTTTACGTAGATTAGCTCCTAAATGATCCATTTTACCTACATTAGCTTTAAAATGACCCATTTCACCTAGGTTAGCTCCAAAATGACCCATTTCACCTAGGTTAGCTCCAAAATGACCCATCTTACCTAGGTTAGCTTATAAATGATCCAGTTTATCCAAGTTAGCTCTAAAATGACCCAATTCACCTAGAGTGGCTCCTAAACAATCCATTTCACCTAAGTTAGCTAAAAATGATCGATTTCACCTAAAGTAGCTCTTAAATGATCCATTTCACCTAAGTTAGCTCAAAAACGATCCATTTCACCTTAGTTAGCTTAAAAACGTGGCATTTCACCTTTGTTAGCTCATAAACGACCCATTTCAACTAAGTTAGCTCAAAAACGATCCATTTCACCTTAGTTAGCTCAAAAACGATGCCCTTCACCTTAGTTAGCTCATAAACGTCCCATTTCAACTAAGTTAGCTCATAAATGATCTATTTCAACTAAGTTAGCTCATAAACAACCCATTTCAACTTAGTTAGCTCATAAATGATCCATTCCACCTAATTTAGCTCATAAATGATCCACTCCACCTAAGTTAGGTCATAAATGACATATACTTCTTGTTCTAGTCTTCTTCTTGTTCTATTCACCTATTTCTAACTTTCTTATTTACCATTTTGCAGATTTCACTCACTTCATGGAAGCTAGCTTGCTATGATGGAGTGCTTGCTTTTTCTTTGCTAAAACTTTGCATTGTATCTAGCTTGCTATGATAAAACTTGCTATGTTGATGAAACTTTGCTATGTAATATGTTTATGGAACAATGTGTATGGATGGAACTTGATGGAACTTGCTATGTTGATGAAACTTTGCTATGTCATATGTATATGGAATTATGTGCTGGATATGTGATATGTTTGTTGTTAAATATATCTATATATGTCATATATATTTGCTGTGAAAATTGTTGGATTAAGAAAAAACAGAAAAAAAGAGACAATATGCAGGCTCTTTGCCGTCTGCCACCGACGGCAAAGGGCTCTTTGCCATCAGCAGTGGACGGCAAAGAGGCCACGTGGCAGGCAACTATGCTTCCTGGGAGGCTGACCAATTTGGTCAGTTTGCCTACAGTGGCTGACGACAAAGGCTTTGCCGTCGGCGGCGGACGGCAAAGATTAAAAACTTTGCCTACAGTGGCGGACGGTAAAGGCCTGCCGTGTAGTGACGTCGGCTGACATCACTCGGCGGACGGCAAAGGCCTTCCGAAGTTTGCCGTCAGCGGTGGACAGCAAAGGCATGCCGTTAACCACCTAACGGAGTAACAGCGCATTTATTGCCGTCTGCACTCTTTGTCGTCCGCTGCTGATGGCAAAGGCTCCTTTGCCGTCAGCCGCCCGAAGCAGACGGCAAAGTACCTCTTTGTCGAACCTTACTTTGCCATCACCTTTTGCCGTCCACGGCGGACGGCAAAGACCTTTGTCGTCAGCCATCGATGCCTTTGCCATCTGCCGTGGCAGATGGCAAAGTAGCTGATTCCTGTAGTGCTAGATCAAGATATTACCAAAAGGATCAAACTAAGAAAAATGGTAAAGATAAAAGTGATGGTGATACGATACCGGAGCACTCCCCCAAGCTTGACAGTTGCCAAGTGGAGTGCCCATACCAGATACTCAATTCTTCTTTGTTGGTGGAGACGGTGGTGATTTTGTTGATGGCGTGGGCTTCTTCCTTAATTTGCGTTTGAGGACAGAATTTTGGTCCCTTAGGTCCTCGATCTCCTGCTCCAAGCTCAGTATCTTTTTCCATAGTTCCTGCCTGTTCTCCTGCAAGAGGCGAAAAGGGATAAACTCGATCTTAGGTTTCTTTACCCTATCTAGGAGGCTTGACTTTTTGAACTCCACATGCATGTCCCCAGGTTGAGGTAGTGGGACTTCATCTTCATCTGAGCTCATCTCCTCCTTTCCCTTGGGTTCATAGTAATCTTCTTCTTCCGTAGTCCAACCACAGTGCTCCACATCCCCATAGACCTTAGGATCTGCGAGGTAATCAGCCACATAGCTTTCTCCTTCCAAATCCTGGGACGACATGCTGCTCTATCTGCAACAGGACAACTCAAAACAAAGACAAGAGATATTTGCGTGATACGGGAGTCAAAACCCCTGGGAGATTATATAATGAATTTTTACCGACCAAAATACGTGTCGTGTACGAAAACGGAGTCCGGAGAGCACACGAGGTAGGGGGGCGCGCCCTCCACCCTCGTGGAGCCCTCGTGTCCTTCCCGGACTGCTGCTTATTTTTCTATTTTTCTAAATATTCCAAAACGGAGAAATATTGCCTTAAAAACTGTTTTGGAGTCAGTTTACTTACCGTACCATATACCTATTCCTTTTCGGAGTCTGAACCATTCCGGAAAGTGTCCTTTATGTACTCCTCTGGGGTTACGGTTTCAATAACATTGGTTTCAACATTTATAGGATTACCTGAGATATAGTGTTTGATTCTTTGACCGTTCACCACCTTCGGATTTGTGCCTTCGAAGTTGTTGATTTTTATGGCACCGGAACGGTAGACCTCCTCGATAACGTAAGGAGCCTCCTATTTAGAGAGAAGTTTTCCTGCAAAAAATCTTAAACAAGAGTTGTATAGCAATACATAATCACCTACAATAAACTCACGCTTTTGTATTCTTTTATCATGCCACCTTTTAACTTTTTCTTTAAACAACTTGGCATTTTCGTAGGCTTGGGTTCTCCATTCATCAAGTGAGCTAATATCAAATAACCTCTTCTCACCGGCAAGTTTAAAATCATAATTAAGTTCTTTAATAGCCCAATAAGCCTTGTGTTCTAGTTCGAGAGGTAAGTGACATGCTTTTCCATAGACCATTTTGTATGGAGACATACCCATAGGATTTTTATATGCAGTTCTATAGCCCATAATGCATCATCAAGTTTCTTGGACCAATTCTTTCTAGACCTATTAACAGTCTTTTGCAAAATTAATTTGAGTTCTCTATTACTCAATTCTACTTGACCACTAGACTGAGGGTGATAAGGAGATGCAATTCTATGATTAACATCATATTTAGCAAGCATTTTACGGAAAGCACCATGAATAAAATGTGAACCACCATCAGCCATTAAATATCTAGGGACTCCAAACCTTGGAAAAATAACTTCTTTTAAGCATTTTAATAGAAGTGTTATGATGAGCACTACTAGTTGGAATAGCTTCTACCCACTTAGTAACGTAATCAACAACAACTAAAATATGTGTATAACCATTAGAGGAAGGAAAAGGTCCCATATAGTCAAAGCCCCAAACATCAAATGGTTCAATAACAAGTGAATAATTCATAGGCATTTCTTGACGTCTACTAATATTACCAATTCTTTGACATTCATCACAAGATAAGACAAACTTACGGGCATCCTTGAAGAGAGTAGGCCAATAAAAACCAAATTGCGGTACCTTATGTATAGTTCTATCTCCAGCTTGGTGTCCTCCATAAGCTTCGGAATGACACTTGCGTAGGATCTGTTCCTGTTCATGCTCAGGTATACAAGTCTAATAACACCATCTACTCCTTTATAAAGATGTGGGTCATCCCAAAAGTAATGCCTCAAATCATAAAAGAACTTTTTCTTTTGCTGGTATGTGAAACTAGGTGGTATAAACTTAGCAACAATGTAATTAGCATAATCAGCATACCATGGAGTAGTAGGAGAAGTATTTATGACATTTAATTGCTCATCAGGAAAGCTATCATCAATAGTAGTGGGTCATCAAGCACATTTTCTAACCTAGACAAGTTGTCTGCAACGGGGTTCTCAGCTCCTTTTCTATCAGCAATATGTAAATCAAATTCTTGTAGCAAGAGAACCCATCTAATAAGTCTAGGTTTAGCATCTTTCTTTTCCATAAGATATTTAATAGCAGCATGATCAGTGTGAATAGTTACTTTAGAATCAACAATATAAGGTCTAAACTTATCATAGGCAAATACAACTGCTAATAATTCTTTTTCAGTAGTAGCATAATTTCTTTGAGCATTGTCTAGAGTTTTACTAGCATATTGAATAACATTTAGTTTCTTATCAACTCTTTATCCTAGAACAACACCTACAGCATAATCACTAGCATCACACATAATTTCAAAGGATAAATTCCAATCAGGTGGCTGAACAATAGGTGAAGAGATCAATGCTTTCTTAAGTATTTCAAATGCTTCTACACAATCATCATCAAAGACAAATGGTATATCTTTTTGTAATAAATTAGTCAGAGGTCGAGAGATTTTTGAGAAGTCCTTGATGAACCTCCTATAAAAACCGGCATGACCAAGGAAACTTCTTATACCTTTGATGTCCTTGGGACATGTCATCTTTTCAATAGCATCAACCTTGGCTTTATCAACTTCAATACCTCTTTCAGAAACTTTATGCCCCAAGACAATACCTTCATTAACCATAAAGTGGCACTTTTCCCAATTCAAGACAAGATTAGTTTCTTCACATCTCTGCAAAACTCGAGCAAGGTTGCTCAAGCAATCATCAAAAGAAGATCCATAGACGGAAAAGTCGTCCATGAAAACCTCACAAATATTTTCACAAAAGTCAGAGAATATAGCCATCATGCATCTTTGAAAGGTAGCAGGTGCATTATATAAACCAAAAGGCATACGTCTATAAGCAAAAGTACCAAAAGGGCATGTAAAAGTAGTCTTTGATTGATCTTTGGCTGACACAGGTATTTGAGAGAAACCAAAATAACCATCTAGAAAGAAAAAATGAGTATGTTTAGACAATCTTTCTAGCATTTGATCAATAAAAGGTAAGGGGTAATGATCCTTTTTAGTAGCCTTATTTAACTTGTGAAAATCAATTACCATCCTATAACCAGTGATAATTCTTTGAGGGATCAATTCATCTTTATCATTAGGAACAACAGTAATACCTCCCTTCTTAGGGACACAATGGACATGACTTACCCACTTACTATCAGCAACGGGATAAATTATACCTGCCTCAAGGAGCTTTAGTATCTCCTTTCTTACCACTTCTTTCATTTTAGGATTTAGACCGTGTTGATGATCACGAACTGGTTTAGCATCTTCTTCCAAATTAATTTTATGTTGACATAGAGTGGTACTAATGCCCTTAAGATCATCAAGAGTATACCCAATAGCAGCACGATGCTTCTTCAGAGTTTTTAATAATCTCTCTTCTTCATGTTCTGAAAGGTTAGCACTAATAATAACAGGGTATATCTTTTTCTCATCAAGATAAGCATATTTAAGAGTATCAGGTAACGGTTTAAGCTCAAACACGGGATCACCCTTGGGTGGAGGAGGATCCCCTAGGATTTCAGCAGGTAAATTGTTTTTCAGCATAGGTTCCTATTTAAAGAATACTTCATCTAATTCCCTTCTTTCATTCATAAAAATATCATTTTCATGGTCTAGCAAATATTATTCAAAGGGATCACTAGGAGGTACGGCAATAGAAGCAAGACCAATAGTTTCATCCTTACTAGATAATTCTTCTTCACGGTGTTGTCTACTAAATTTAGAAAAATTAAATTCATGAGTCATATCATCTAAACCTACAGTAACAACATCCCTTTTGCAATCTATGGTAGCATTAACAGTATTTAAGAAGGGTCTACCAAATATAATGGGACAAAAACTATCTTGTGGGGAACCAAGAACAAGAAAATCAGCAGGATATTTAGTTTTCCCACACAAGACTACAACATCTCTAACAATTCCCATTGGTTAAATAGTATCTCTATTAGCAAGTTTAATTGTGACATCAATATCTTCTAACTCAGCGGGTGCAATGTCATGCATAATTTCTTTGTATAACTCAATAGGTATTGCACTAGCACTAGCACCCATATCACACCAGCCATGATAACAATGATCTCCTATTTTAACAGAAATAACAGGCATGCCTACCACAGGTCTAGGTTTATCTGTATCACGGGGTTTAGAAATTCTAGCAGTTTCATTACAGAAATAAATAACATGCCCATCTATATTATCAGACAAGAGATCTTTAACAATAGCAATATTAGGTTCAACTTTAACTTGCTCATGAGGTGTATATGTTTTAATATTGCTTTTATGAACCATAGTTGAAGCTTTAGCATGATCCTTTATCCTAACAGGGAAAGGCAGTTTCTCAACATAAGAAGTAGGAACAATAGGATCATTATAAGTAATAGTCTTTTCTTCAACTTTAATAGGTGCAACTACTTTTACTTCTATGGGAGGATGATATTTAAACCACTTCTCCTTGGGGAGATCAACATAAGCAGCAAAAGATTCACAGAAAGAAGCTACTATCTCAGAGTCAAGTCCATATTTAGTGCTAAATTTACGAAAAATATCGGTATCCATAAAAGATTTAACACAATCAAAACTAGGTGTCATACCTGACTCCTTACCATTGTCGAGGTCCCAATCTTCGGAGTTGCGTTTAATTCTTTCTAATAAATCCCATTTGAATTCAATAGTCTTCATCATAAAAGAGCCAACACAAGAAGTATCAAGCATGGTGCGATTGTTACACGAAAGTCGAGCATAAATTTTTTGAATAATCATTTCTCTTGAGAGCTCATGATTGGGGCATGAATATAACATTGGTTTAAGCCTCCCCCAAGCTTGAGCGATGCTTTCTCCTTCGCGAGGCCAAAAATTATATATATAATTGCGATCACGATGAACAAGATGCATAGGATAAAACTTTTGATGAAATTCCAATTTCAATTGTTTGTAGTTCCAAGACTCCATATCATCACATAGCCTATACCATGTCGATGCATCTCCCCTCAAAGATAAAGGGAAGACCTTCTTCTTAACAACATCTCCGGGTACACCTGCAAGCTTAAATAATCCACAAACTTCATCCACATATGTTAGATGCTCATCAGGATGTTTTGTTCAATCTCCTAAAATGGATTAGCTAGCAGTTTTTCTACCATACCCAAAGGAATTTGAAAGCAAGCGTTTTCATTTTCAGTAGGTTCAGTAGGTTGAGGAGCAACTCTTTGCTCTACTGGTCGGGATGAAGATACCCCGAACAATCCCCTTAGAGGATTACTTTCCATAGTAACAAGTGACAGTAAATTTCAGCACACTATATAAATTTTTCCTTACCAAATTCCACCTACCAAAGGCGCTTCACTCCCCGGCAACGTCGCCAGAAAAGAGTCTTGATGACCCACAAGTATAGGGGATCTATTGTAGTCCTTTCGATAAGTAAGAGTGTTGAACCCAACAAGGAGCAGAAGGAAATGATAAGCGGTTTCCAGCAAGGTATTCTCTACAAGTACCGAAATAAGTGGTAACAGATAGTTTTGTGATAAGATAATTTGTAATGAGAAACAAGTAACAAAAGTAAATAAGGTGCAGCAAGGTGGCCCAATTCTTTTTGTAGCAAAGGACAAGCCTGGACAAACTCTTATATGATGTAAAGCGCTCCCGAGGACACATGGGAATATCGTCAAGCTAGTTTTCATCACCCTCATATGATTCGCTTTCGGTACTTTGATAATTTGGTATGTGGGTGGACCAGTGCTTGGGTGCTTCCCTTACTTGGACAAGCATCCCACTTATGATTAACATCTATTTCAAGCATCTGCAAATACAACAAAAGTATTAAGGTAAACCTAACCATAGCATGAAACATATGGATCCAAATCAGCCCCTTACGAAGCAACGCATAAACTAGGGTTTAAGCTTATGTCACTCTAGCAACCCATCATCTACTTATTACTTCCCAATGCCTTCCTCTAGGCCCAAACAATAGTGAAGTGTCATGTAGTCGACGTTCACATAACACCACTAGAGGAGAGACAACATACATCTCATCAAAATATCGAACGAATACCAAATTCACACGACTACTAATAGCAAGACTTCTCCCATGTCCTCAGGAACAAAAGTAACTACTCACAAAGCATAAACATGTTCATAATCAGAGGGGTATTAATGTGCATATAGGATCTGAATATATGATCTTCCACCAATTAAACCAACTAGCATCAACTACAAGGAGTAATTAACACTACTAGCAACCTACTAGCACCAATCCCGGACTTGGAGACAAGAATTGGGTACAAGAGATGAACTAGGGTTTTGAGATGAGATGGTGCTGATGAAGATGTTGATGGAGATTGCCCTCTCCCCATGAGAGGAGCGTTGGTGATGACGATGGTGATGATTTCCCCCTCCGGGAGGGAAGTTTCCCCGGCAGAACAGCCACGCGAGAACCCTAGATTGATTCCGCCAAGGTTCCGCCTCGTGGTGGCGGAGTTTCGTCCGAGAAGATGGCTTATGATTAATTTTCCATCGAAAGAGTCCATATAGCAGAAGATGGTCACCGGAGGGCCACCAGGGGGCCCACGAGGTAGGGGGCGCGCCCAAGGGGGTAGGGCGCGCCCCACACCCTCGTGGGCAGGGTGTGGCCCCCCTTGTGAAGTTCTTGCACTCAATGTTTTTTATATATTTGGAAAACATCATCTGTGAAGTTTCAGGACTTTTGGAGCTGTGCAGAATAGGTCTCTAATATTTGCTCCTTTTCCAGCCAGAATCCCAGGTGCCAGCATTCTCCCTCTTTATGTAAACCTTGTAAAATACGAGAGAACAGACATAAGTATTGTGACATAATGTGTAATAACAGCCCATAATGCAATAAATATTGATATAAAAGCATGATGCAAAATGGACGTATCACGCACACAACCAGGATCAAGGGAATTAAACCATATCTTAGCATCACCCTTTAATGAGAACGGAAATATTTTAAGGATATAAAAGTAACGAGTTCTCTCATCAGTAGTGAATAGGGTGGCTATATCATTTAATTTAGTAAGATGTGCCACAACAGTTTCAGGTTCATAGCCATGAAAAGGATCAGATTCAACCAAAGTTATTATATCAGGATCAATAGAGAATTCATAATCGTTATCAGTAACACAGATAGGTGAAGTAGCAAAAGCAGGGTCAGGTTTCATCCTAGCATTTAGAGATTGCTTATTCCATTTATCTAATAACCTCTTAAGTTCGTGTCTATCCTTGCAAGCTAAAATAGCTAAAGAACCTTCTTTATCAAAAATATAACCCTCAGGAATAACAGGCAAGTCTTCATCATCAATTTCATCAGTATTATCAGATTCAATATTTTCAATCTCTATTGCCCTAGCAAGTTGTTCATCAAGAAATTCACCAAGTGGCACAGTAGTATCAAGCATAGAAGTAGTTTCATCATAAGTATCATGTATAACAGAAGTGGCATCATCAATACCATGCGACATATCAGAACGAATAGCAGAAGCAGGTTTAGGTGTCGCAAGCTTACTCAAAACAGAAGGTGAATCAAGTGCGGAGCTAGATGGTAGTTCCTTACCTCCCCTCGTAGTTGAGGGATAGATCTTTGTTCTTGGATCTTTCAAGTTCTTCATAATGATAAGCAGATATAAATCCCAAGTGTCTCAAAGAATAAAGCTATGCTCCCCGGCAACAGCGCTAGAAAATAGTCTTGATAACCCACAAGTATAGGGGATCGCAATACTTTTCGAGGGTAGAGTAATCAACCCAAATTTATTGATTCGACACAAGGGGAGCCAAAGAATATTCTCAAGTATTAGCAGCTGAGTTGTCAATTCAACCACACCTGGAAACTTAGTATCTGCAGCAAAGTATTTAGTAGCAAAGTAATATGATAGTAGTGGTAACGGTAGCAAAAGGTAACAATAGTAAAAGTAATGTTTTTTGTATTTTATAGTGATGATAGCAATAGTAACGGGAAAGTAAATAAGCGAAGAACAATATATGGAAAGCTCGTAGGCAATGGATCGGTGATGGAGAATTATGTCGGATGCGGTTCATCATGTAACAGTCATAACCTAGGGCGACACAAAACTAGCTCCAGTTCATCAATGTAATGTAGGCATCTATTCCGAATATAGTCATACGTGCTTATGGAAAAGAACTTGCATGACATCTTTTGTCCGTCCTTATGGAAACTGAGGGATATTAAGGCCTCCTTTTAATAGAGTACCGGAACAAAGCATTAACACATAGTGAATACATGAACTCCTCGAACTACGGTCATCACCAGTAAGTATCCCGATTATTGTCACTTCGGGGTTAACGGATCATAACACATAATAGGTGACTATAGACTTGCAAGATAGGATCAAGAACACTCATATATTGATGAAAACATAATAGGTTAAGATCTGAAATCATGGCACTCGGGCCCTAGTGACAAGCATTAAGCACAGCAAAGTCATAGCAACATCAATCTCAGAACATAGTGGATACTAGGGATCAAACCCTAACAAAACTAACTCAATTACATGATAGATCCCATCCAACCCATCATCGTACAGCAAGCCTACGATGGAATTACTCACGCACGGCAGTGAGCATCATGAAATTGGTGATGGACGATGGTTGATGATGGCGATGGCGACAGATTCCCCTCTCCGGAGCCCCGAACGGACTCCAGATCAGCCCTCCCGAAAGGTTTTAGGGCTTGGCGGCGGCTCCATATCGTAAAACGCGATGAATTCTTCTCTCTGATTTTTTTCTCCTCGAAACACAATATATAGAGTTGGAGTTGGAGTCGGAGGAGCTTCAGGGGGCCCACGAGGTAGGGGGGCGCGCCCCCCACCCTCGTGGACAGGTGGTGGGCCCCCTGGCCTTCATCTTTTGCAGGTATTTTTTATATTTTCCAAAAAGTTGCTCCGTGAAGTTTCAGGTCATTCCGAGAACGTTTGTTTCTGCACATAAATAACACCATGGTAATTCTGCTGAAAACAGCATCAGTCCGGGTTAGTTCCATTCAAATCATGCAAGTTATAGTCCAAAACAAGGGCAAAAGTGTTTGGAAAAGTATATACGACGGAGACGTATCGACCCCCCGCCCCCTCCACACACACACAACAAACACACACACACACACACACACACACCAAAACCTCCTCGGGTGTGCGCGCACACATAGACACACCCTCCCTCGCTCGAAACCCTAGCAAGGTCCCCGCTGTCGTTGCCGCCGCCGCAAGGCCTCCATTGTCAACATCTGCCGGTTTGCCCATGCAACTTACTGAAGGAGTCCTGGACTAAGGGGTCCTCGGGCGTCTGGCCTATTAGCCATGGGCCAGGCTGATGGGCTATGAGGATACGAAGACCGAAGACTGCCCCATGTCCGGATGGGACTCTCCTTGTCATGGAAGGCAAGCTTGGCGACCGGATATGTAGATTCCTTTCTTTGTAACCGACCTTGTGTAACCCTAGATCCTCCCGGTGTCTATATAAACAAGGGGACTTAGTCCGAAAAGGCATATACTCATTACCCTAGTCATACAGGATAGACTTCTAGGGTTTAGCCATTACGATCTCGTGGTAGAGCAAATCATGTAATACTCATATTCATCAAGACCAATCAAGTAGGAACTAGGGTATTACCTCCATAGAGAGGGCCCGAACTTGGGTAAACATCATGTTCCCTGTCTCCTGTTACCATCAACCTTAGATGCACAGTTCGGGACCCCCTACCCAAGATCCGCTGGTTTTGGCACCGACATTGGTGCTTTCATTGAGAGTTCCACTGTGTCTTCGACAACAGGATCGATGACTCGCCTCGTCCTTAAAGACAATATCACTACCGGAGGAGAACTGGCCCCAGGCCAAACCCGCCGGTTGGGAAACTTTACCATGACCGCCCGTTTGGCCGTTAAGCCAGATGACCTGTCGGGCCATCGAAAATCCTCTTCGTATCGACCCCAAACACTCCAAGCAGATGGATCCGGCGGAGTTTTCATCTTTAAACGAACTCCTTGATCGTATCGTCACCCTGGGAATCGCCACAGATTATGATCATATCGGGCTCAAACCCGACCAAAGAGAAATCAAATCTCCACCGATCACCCACCAGACAGCGGTAGTCGAGGAGCAAGACGGCGACTCTTCCCCTATACTGAAGACGGACTACGTCCAGATCGCCGACCCTATAGAGCCGGATACCCACCCGCAAAAGGAGGTGACCGACCTTCCGAACATGGAATCAGATGGCGGGCAAAGGCAACCAGAAGATACTCCGGAGCTCGGACTGTTAAGTCTGGAAAAACTTCAGACTCTGGATCATCGATCGGGTCAGGGTCCAGATCCAATTCCACCTACCCACCCGGACATAGGCGCTATCACGAGCATACAATAGCAGTCTCAGGAAACGGTCCACCACTTCTGGGCCAGATTCCTCCTTGTCAAGGACAAGGTTAAAGATTGCCGCGACGAGGACATGATATCAGCGTTCCGCAACCATTGCATGAACGAAGGAATCCTCAACGCCATTAATCACCGCCGCATACCACACTTCGCTGACTTGGCAACTATCGTACAGAAGTACAGTGCAATGGAAAGCGCCTAGAGGGATCAGGTAGCTTGTTGGGAGCCATCGGTCCCAACTCAATCACTGGTCCAGGCGAAAAGGGCGCATCCCCGTGACGCGCCCAGTCCAATAGCCAAGAAATAAAAACCAATTACGCGGCGCGGAACCGTAGGGATGGCTCGATGGCCCATGCAAAATACACACAACACCGGATACCATACCAACCCACATCCTTAGAGCATGTTGGATACTCCGGCAGGTAGCCAAAAGCGGTGAGGACATCCTTACCAAAAAAACCCAGAGCAACACCCTCCAGAAGTCGACGACCCTAGAGTACTAACAGTCTTTGAGACATTCGCTTCAAACAATAAGCGCAAAAGGGCACTTCGTGGCCTCGCCGAAGTCTGTCAAATTGCCACAGTAAACCCTTGGAACGACACGACTATAACCTTTAATGTCGGCGATGAACCAAAATACAGGACAGTACGAGCACCAGCCGCTTTAGTCCTCAATCCCATCGTGGAAGGCTTTCGACTCACCAAGGTCCTCATGGACGGTGGCAGCGGACTAAACCTCATCGATGAGGATACACTCCACAAAATGGAAATAGACAGGAGCCGCATCAAGCAAAGCAGATAGACCTTCAGAGGAATCATTCCCAGTTGGGAGGCGCAGTGTGCGGGAAAAATCACACTTGACGTGGTATTCAGCATGCCGGAGAATTATCGGTTTGAAGAAATCACCTTCCAAGTGGCTCCTTTCAGCAGCGGATATCACGCCCTGTTGGGGCGGGATGCTTTTACATGCTTCAAGCTATACCTCATTACGGGTATATGAAGCTCAAAATGCCCGGACCAAACGGCATAATCACTCTTGTCAGTGATCCGGACATAGCACTCCGCGCCGAAAACAAAACCGCATCCCTAGCCCTTGAGGCATTATCTGAAGCCCTCGCGGCCGAAGAATTAACCGCACTGCGCTCCACGGTGGATAGGGACGATGTGATCTTAGACAAACGACCCAAATCCACCTCCTTCAAACTGACAGAAGAAATAGTCAAATTCCAGGTCCACCCAATGGACCCCAAGAAGACAACATCTATTGGAGCACAACTAGACCCAACGATCGATGCCGCACTAAGGGATTTCCTTCGCGAAAACTGGGATATATTCGCCTGGCACCCTTCTGACATGCCAGGAATCCCACGTGAGCTGGCTGAACATGGCCTTAATATCTTAAAGGGATACAAACCAGTCAAACAAGCACTGTCGCGCTTTTCCGAGCCCAAACGCCAAGTTATGGGGGAGGAGCTGGCCAAGCTAAGTAAGGCCGGATTCATCAGAGAAATAAAACATCCGGACTGGCTGGCAAACCTGGTGATGGTACCAAAGGACAAATCCTGGCAGTTGTGTGTCGATTTTAAAGACCTCAATAAGGCCTGTCCTAAGGATCCCTTCCCCTCCCCCGCAATGATCAAATCATTGATGCTACCGCAGGACACGACTCATTGTGTTTCCTTGATGCATATTCCGGATACCATCAAATCAAAATGAAGGAGTCCGATCAAGCTGCAACAGCATTCATCACCCCATATGGGCCATTCTGCTTCAACACCATGCCCTTCGGGCTCAAGAACGCCGGCGCCACATACCAACGCATGATTCAAACATGCTTGGAGAAGTAGATCGGTAAGACAGTTGAAGCTTATGTGGACGACGTCGTCATCAAAACTAGGTGCGTCGAAACACTAATAGACGATTTACGTCTCATGTTTGATAACCTCCGCGCATATGACATTAAGCTCAATCCTGAAAAGAGAGTTTTCGGCATCCCCACTGGAGAACTGCTGGGCTTCATCGTTTCCAACAGAGGAATTGAACCAAATCCAGCCAAAATCTGAGCTCTGTCACAATTGGCTACGCCAACAGATCTTAAACAAGTCCAAAAGCTCGCGGGTTGCGTGGCAGCTCTAAGCCGCTTTATCTCCTGATTGGGAGAAAAGGCACTGCCACTCTATCGCCTTCTACGGCGAACCGATCACTTCGAGTGGACGGACGTGGCAACAGCCGGACTGGAGGAAATAAAAACCCTTCTTGCGAGCAACCCAATCCTGGCCGCGCCAAACGTCGGTGAACCAATGTTATTATACATATCGGCAACACATCAGGTGGTGAGCGTCGTGCTCGTCGTTGAACGTGAACAGGACGGACACAAATTCCCGCTTCAGAAGCAAGTATACTATGTATCCACTGTCCTTACACCATGCAAATCCCGGTACCCCCATTATCAAAAGATAGCATACGCGGTCTTCATGGCATCCCGAAAGCTCTATCACTACTTCCAGGAGTGTTCGATCACGGTGGCTTCCGAAGTACCACTCAATGACATTATAAACAACCGCGATGCCACGGGCCAGATTGCCAAATGGGCCATTAAGCTCATTCCATTTGATATTACATACAAACCACGTCGAGCTATTAAATCCCAAGTACTGGCTGACTTCGTCGCCGAATGGACAGAGGCCGAACTCCCCAAAGAATACGGCACATATTCCAATTGGGTTATGTATTTCGATGGCTCCAAAATGCTGGCAGGGCTAGGGGTGGGCGTCGTTTTAACATCACCTACTGGAGACGTCGTTCAGTATGTACTCCAAATACTATACACAGACTCCAACAATGCAGCCGAATACGAGGCCTTATTGCATGGTCTCCGGATGGCTGTCTCCATGGGCATACAACACCTAGAAGTGTGCGGGGACTCAAACCTTGCAATATCTCAAATAAATGGGGACTTCGACGCCAAAGATCCAAAGATGGCAGCTTATCATAATGCCGTCATAAAAATGTTGGCCTGGTTCGAGGGGCTCAAGTTCCATCATGTGGCTCGAGAAAGTAATCAAGCGACGGACGTTCTTGCTCGTATCGGCGCTAAGCGCGACCCCGTCCCACCCAATATCTTTCTGGAAAGGCTTTTTAAGCCATCTGTGGTGTGGCAGGGGGAAAACAGCAACACTGGTCTGGATCCAAACATAACCCTAGATTCCGAAAACACCGACATCATCGGAGGGTCAGCCACCGAAATAACACCGTCGGCGCATCTCATCATGGCAGTCATTGCCCCATGGACCGAACCCTTCCTGGCCTACCTTAACAGGAAGGAGCTTCCTGAGGACCAGAATGAGGCCCGCCGCATTGTCCGACGTTCGAAGGCCTACAAGGTTCACGACGGAGAGCTCTATAAGAAAAGCGCTACCGGAGTCCTTCAAAGATGTATCTCCGAGGAGGAGGGGCGGTAGCTCCTTGCTGAGATTCATGCCGGTCTCGGCAGGCACCACGCCGCAGCTCGGGCCCTTGTTAGCAATGCCTTCCGTGCAGGGTTCTATTGGCCGACGGCTTGAGCGGATGCATAAGACCTTGTCCAATGTTTCGTTGGATGCCAAATCTTCGCCAACCAAAGCCATATGCCCCCACCGCCCTACAAACAATCCCCATCACTTGGCCTTTTGCGGTCTGGGGACTGGATATGGTTGGACCCCTTAAAGGATGAATCCATAAGAAAAAACATTTGCTAGTCACAGTGGATAAATTCACCAAGTGGATAGAGGCCAAACTAGTTAAAACAGTCGAGTCCGGGCTAGTAATAGACTTTATATCCAGCGTCGTACACCGTTATGGTGTTCCACATAGCATCATCACCGATAATGGCTCCAATTTCGTAGCCGACAAGTGAAAACCTGGTGCGCTAATCTAGGCATCAAGCTCGATTACGCCTCTGTCTATCATCCATAGACAAACGGCCAAGTCGAATGAGCCAATGGTCTTATTATGACCGGCATTAAACCCAGACTAGTGCGTGATACGTCTCCATCGTATCTACTTTTCCAAACACTTTTGCCCTTATTTTGGACTCTAACTTTTATGATTTGAATGGAACTAACCCGGACTGACGCTGTTTTTAGCAGAATTGCCATGATGTTGTTTTATGTGCAGAAAACAAAAGTTCTCGGAATGACCTGAAACTCCACGGAATATCTTACAATAAATAATAAAAAATCCTCACCAAAGATGAAGACCAGGGGGCCCACACCCTTGCCACGAGGGTGGCCCCCCCTAGGGCGCTCCCCCTACCTCGTGGGCCCCCTAGAGACCTCCCGACTCCAACTCCAACTCTATATAACTGCTTTCGGGGAGAAAAAATAGGAGAGAAGAAATCATCAGGTTTTACGATATGGAGCCGCGGCCAAGCCCTAAAACCTCTCAGGAGGGCTGATCTGGAGTCCGTTCGGGCTCCGGAGAGGGGGATTCATCGCCGTCGTCATCATCAACCATCCTCTATCACCAATTTCATGATGCTCACCGCCGTTCGTGAGTAATTCCATCGTAGGCTTGCTGGACGGTGATGGGTTGGATGAGATTTACCATGTGATCGAGTTAGTTTTGTTAGGGTTTGATCCCTAGTATCCACTATGTTCTGAGATTGATGTTGCTATGACTTTGCTATGCTTAATGCTTGTCACTAGGGCCCGAGCACCATGATTTCAGATCTGAACCTATTATGTTTTCATCAATATATGAGAGTTCTTGATCCTATATTGCAAGTCTATAGTCACCTATTATGTGTTATGATCCGTTAACCCCGAAGTGACAATAATCGGGATACTTACCGGTGATGACCGTAGTTTGAGGAGTTCATGTATTCACTATGTGCTAATGCTTTGTTCCGGTTCTCTATTAAAAGGAGGCCTTAATATCCCTTAGTTTCCATTAGGACCCCGCTGCCACGGGAGGGTAGGACAAAAGATGTCATGCAAGTTCTTTTCCATAAGCACGTATGACTATATTCGGAATACATGCCTACATTACATTGACGAATTGGAGCTAGTTCGGTGTCACCCTATGTTATGACTGTTACATGATGAAACACATCCGGCATAATTATCCATCATTGATTCAATGCCTACGAGCTTTCCATATACTGGTTTACGCTTATTTACTTTCTCGTTGCTATTGTTACAATCACTACAAAATACCAAAAACATTACTTTGCTTTCGTTACTCTTTTGTTACTGTTACCATCACTATCATATTACTTCGCTACTAAACACTTTGTTGCAGATACTAAGTTTCCAGGTGTGTTTGAATTGACAACTCACCTACTAATACTTGAGAATATTCTTTGGCTCCCCTTGTGTCGAATCAATAAATTTGGGTTGAATACTCTACCGTCGAAAGTTGTTGTGATCCCCTATACTTGTGGGTTATCAAGACTAATTTCGGGCACCATTGTCGGGGAGCATAGCTCTATTCTTTGAGTCACTTGGGATTTATATCTGCTGGACACTATGAAGAATTTGAAAGACGCTAAAACAACAATTTATCCCTCAACTATGAGGGGAGGTAAGGAACTGCCATCTAGCTCTGCACTTGATTCACCTTCTGTTATGAGTAAGCTTGCGACACCTAAACCTGCTTCTGCTATTCGTTCTGATATGTCGCATGTTATTGATGATGCTACTTTTGCTATACATGATACTTATGATAAAACTACCTCTATGCCTGATACTACTATGCCACTTAGTGATTTTCTCGAGGAACGACTTGCTAGGGCTAGAGAGATTGAAAATATCGAATCTGATTATGATGATGAAAGTGATGATGAAGAATCACTTATTATTCCTGAGGGTTATTTATTTGATCAAGAAGCTTCTTTAGCTATTTTAGCTTGCAAAGATAGATATGAACTCAAAAGGTTATTAGCTAAATGGAATAAGCAATCTCTAAATGCTAGGATGAGACGTGACACTGCTTTTGCTACTTCACCTATCTGTGTTGCTGATAATGATTATGAATTCTCTGTTGATCCCGATATAATTACTTTGGTTGAATCTGATTCTTTTCATGGCCATGAATCTGAAACTGTTATGGCACATCTTACTAAATTAAATGATATAGCTACCCTGTTCACTAATGATGAGCGATCTCGCTACTTTTATATCCTTAAAATATTTCCGTTCTCATTAAAGGGTGATGCTAAAATATGGTTTAATTCTCTTGATCCTGGTTGTGTGCGTAGTCCCCAGGATATGATTTATTACTTCTCTGCTGAATATTTCCCTGCTCATAAGAAACAAGCAGCTTTAAAGGAAATATACAACTTTGTGCAAATTAAAGAAGAGAGTCTCCCACAGGCTTGGGGGAGGCTTCTCAAGTTACTTAATGCTTTGCCTGATCATCCTCTTAAGAAAAATGAAATACTTGATATCTTTTATAATGGACTAACCGATGCTTCCAGAGATTACCTGGATAGTTGTGCTGGTTCTCTTTTCAGGGAAAGAACACCGGATGAAGCTGAAATCTTATTGAATAATATGTTGACAAATGAAAATAATTGGGCACCTCCTGAGCCAGCTCCTGCTCCAATTAATGATCCTATTCCTAAACCAACTCCGAAGAAGAGAGGTGTTCTATTTCTCAGTCCCGAAGATATGCAAGAGACAAAGAAATCTATGAAATAAAAAGGTATTAAAGCAGAAGATGTTAAGAATTTATCTCCTATTGAAGAAATACATGGTCTTAATTTACCGCCTATTGAAGAAACATATGATCTTAATCCTTTATTTATTGAAGAACCTCCAGACCCCGATAACCCGACACAGGTAGTAAAGGTAAACTCTCTCTATAGATATTATAAAGTTGAAATCCCTCCTACTAAAATTGCTAGTCAATGCTTGGATGAGTTTGATAATTTTATGTTTAAGAAAGAAGACTTTAATGCTTATTTTGGTAGACAATTGAAACAAGATGCTGATATGATTAAATACTTGGGTGACTATATGGCTAATATTAGAGGTGAACTTAAACTTGTTAGCAAACATACTTCTATGGTTACCACTCAAGTAGAACAAGTACTTAAAGCTCAAAAAGAATTGCTCAATGAGATGAATAGTAAGAAAAATGATTCTGCTGTTAAAGTGGCTACTAGAACTGGTAGAATGAATCAGGAACCTTTGTATCCCGAAGGCCACCCTAAGAGAATTGAGCAAGATTCTCAAAGAAATAATATTGATGCACCTAGTTCTTCTAAAAAGAAAAAAAGAAAAATGATAGAACTGTGCAAACTTCTAGTGAACCTATTGCTGAACCACCTGATAATCCAAATGGTATATCTATGTTTGATGCTGAAACACAATCTAGCAATGAACATGAACCTAATGAAAATGTTAATGATGACGTTCATAATGATGCTCAACCTAGTAATGATAATGATGTAGAAATTGAACTTGATGTTGATCTTGATAACCCACAATCAAAGAATTGATGTTATGATAAGAAAGACTTTGTTGCTAGGAAACATGGTAAAGAAAGAGAGCCTTGGGTTCATAAACCCATGCCTTTTCCTCCCAAACCATCCAAGAAAAAGGATGATGAGGATTTTGAGCGCTTTGCTGAAATGATTAGACCTATATTTTTGCGTATGCGATTGACCGATATGCTCAAAATGAATCCTTATGCTAAGTACATGAAAGATATTGTTACAAACAAAAGAAAGATACCAGAAGCTGAAATTTCCACCATGCTTGCTAATTATACTTTTGAGGGTGAAATACCAAAGAAACTTGGAGATCCAGGAGTACCTACTATACCATGCTCCATTAAAAGAAACTATGTTAAAACTGCTTTATGTGATCTTGGAGCCGGTGTTAGTGTGATGCCTCTCTCTTTATATCGTAGACTTGCTTTGAATAAGTTGACACCTACTGAAATATATTTGCAAATGGCTGATAAATCAACTGCTATACATGTCGGTATTTGTGAGGACGTGCCTGTTGTGGTTGCAAACGTTACTATTTTAACGGACTTTGTTATTCTTGATATTCCCGGGGACGATAGTATGTCTATTATTCTTGGAAGACCTTTTCTTAATACTGCAGGGGCTGTTATTGATTGCAACAAAGGCAATGTCACTTTTCATGTTAATTGTAATGAGCATATGGTACACTTTCCGAGGAAACAACCTCAAGTTCATAGTATCAATTCTATCGGAAAAATTCCATCAATTATATTTGGAGGTTTTGAATTTCCTCTTCCTACTGTCAAGAAGAAATATGATATACTTATTATTGGGGATGTGCATATCCCCGTTGAGGTAACCTAGTGTTATTCGAAATTTCTCCGGTTTCATGTTAATCGGAATGAGTTTGTTAACAAGACTTGATCAACCTTGTTAGTGGATTCCTTTTGACGAGCATGAGATGGATGAAACTAGAAGCACAACCTTCTGTACCCTCTCTATACTTTCTATTATTTATATTAAATAAAGTAAAAATAAATAATTTTCTGTTTGTTATCTGATTATCCGTGCAATATAAAAATACCTCAAAAATAAAAGTTCTCCAAATGCCCTGAAAATTAAATATGAATTTTTCTAGAATATTTGAGGATTTATGGAACAAAGAACACACCAGGGGGGCAAACCACCTTGCCACGAGGGTGGAAGGCGCGCCCACCCCCTAGGGCGCGCCCCCTGCCTCGTGGGCCCACGGTGGCGCTCCTCCACTTATTCCTGCACCCACACACTTCATCTTCCTCCCACAAACACGAAAAACCAGCTCAAGCACGAGTTCCATCCCTCTTTGCTGCCATTTTCGATCTCCTTGCTCAAAGCACCTCTCACAAAACTGCTTGGGGAGATTGTTCCTTGGTATGTGACTCCTCCATTGGTCCAATTAGTTTTTGTTCTAGTGCTTTATTCATTGCAAATTTTTGCTGCTTAGATGACCCTGTTCTTGACCTTGCATGTCAAATTTATATGGTCAAAAGTAGTTTTGATGCATGATATAGGTTCTAGGCACTTGTAGGAGTAGTTGCTATCAATATTATTGAGTTTGGTTTACTTTTATTTTTAAGTTACTAAAAATTTCAGAATTTTTCAGAAAATGATGAGGAGATTATTGAGGGGCTCATCAAGCCAAAGCTCGAAGGAAAAGGCACCGAAGCCTAAGTATAATTTGTCGCGCACTGCGGAGGTTCGGGCGTGTGAATGGCCTTCCGAGGATTTCTTAAGAGCAGCCAGGATTTATGAAGATTTTCATGAGTTGGCTCATAATGCAGGCCTCACCGCTTTCCTCCATGTCCAATGCGATCAGTATCTCTTACTCACAAATACCTTTGTGCAAAACTTTCATTTTCATTCTAGGAACTCACCACCTACGGTGGAGTTTCATTTATATGATGATCATAAGGAGATGTCACTTTATGATTTTTGTCAGATTTGTTTAGTCCCTTTTGAGGGCAAGTCAGAAGAACCACATCATGATGATGTGGAGGGATTTATTAATACTATCACTGTAGGGGAAACTAGGAAGGTTTCTGATGCACGAATCACTAGCATACATTTTCCTGTCTTACGTTACTTTGCATTATTTGCTAGTAGTTGCTTAATTGGTCGCGGAAACTATGGAAACCTTAGTATCCCTGATATTATTATTTTGCTCCAAGGTTTATACAGTGATACTTGTAGTATGGGCGGCATTATTTCTAGACGGTTAAGCATGAACCGTACTAAGGGTCCCATCTTTGGAGGCATCTATGCTACACGCCTAGCTGCACATTTTAACATACCTATTAGGCATGCTGAGAAGGAAGAAAAAGTGTTGCCTCGTGTTTATTTAGATTATAAAAGTATGGTGGCACATGATTTTATTGTTAAGAATAGGGCAGGAGAGCTTAAATGTCAATTGTTCTTTAATAAACATCATCCTGAGACTATTACCTTGCCTGCTCCTTCTTTGTTTGATTTGACTGTAGGCACGTACCTTGTTCCATTGACGGCTATCCACGCCTACCGGAACCCTGCACCAGCCGAGGAGCCAGAACCGGAACCACAATTTGATTCTTCATGACAGTCTAACTATCAGTGGGATCTGGAGATGATTGCCAGCCAGTGGCAATCGGAGCCTTCTTCTTCCTCATCGCAGTATGACCCCAACTATTATTATGGATATCAGCCAGGCCAGCCGTGGCCATAGACCAACTTAGGCCAAAAGCCTAAGCTTGGGGAGTACGTATTTCTCACCGACATTACATTTATGTTCACACACACTCATTGCTAGATGTCGGTGCTCATACTTTTTCATTGTATCATCAATGCTAGTTTATTTCATTTTATGCTTTCTTCTTGTGTGTTTAATAAACCTTAAGAAAAAACCAAAAAAATTAGTTGTAGCTTTTAATTAATTTACTTTCCATGCGTGTAGTAGTAATTACAAAGAAAACCCAAAAATATTTCCTGTTCTTCTTTTGCTTGTTTGGAGCTTTCCCGTGTAAATAGTTTTATTTCTTTTCTTTTCTTTGGGGGCCAGTAGGAGAAGACCATGATTAAATTGTTGAAGTGGCTCTTATATGCTTTGTTGTTGATTTAACCAAGAGCCTATATTGCTTTGTCTTCTCCTGTTTATTGAATGCTTGCAAATTCCAGCTTAGTCCAATGCACGTGCACTCTTATTATTATTCACATCGTTCGGTCGTGCAAGTGAAAGGCAATTATGATGATATATGATAGACTGACTGAGATGAGGAAAGCTGGTATGAACTTGACCTCTTTTGTTTTTGTAAATATGATGAGTTCATCGTTCTTGATTCAGCTTGTTATGAATAAACATGTTTGCAATGACAATTAGAGATCATAGTTGCTTGTGCCATGCTTGATTAGCTATGAGTTATAATGGTTTACCTTGCGTGTCAACATGCTATTAAAATGGTTATGATGTGGTATGATAGGGTGGTATCCTCCTCTGAATGATTTAAGTGACTTGACTTGGCAGATGTTCACGCATGTAGTTGAAACAAATCAACATAGCCTTCACGATATTTATGTTCATGGTGGATTATATCCTACTCATCCTTGCATCCAATGTTTATTAATTTTAATGCATGTACATGGTTGTTGTCGCTCTCTAGTTGGTCGCTTCCCAGTCTTTTGCTAGCCTTCACTTGTACTAAGTGGGAATACTGCTTGTGCATCCAATCCCTTAAACCCCAAAGTTATTCCAGATGAGTCCATTATACCTTCCTATATGCGGTATCTACCTGCCGTTCCAAGTAAATTTGTATGTGCCAAACTCTAAACCTTCAAATAATCATCCTGTTTTGTATGCTCGAATAGCTCATGTATCAACTAGGGATGTCTGTATCGTCCATGTTAGGCGGGTTATTCTCAAGAGGAGTGGACTCCCCTCCTCACTCACAAGATAACTGGCTGGTCACCGGGATGCCCAGTCCCATGCTTTATGCAAACTAAATCAAAATAATTGCAAACAAAACTCCCCCTGGGACCTGATGTATGTTGGAGGCACTCGTTGTTTCAAGCAAGCCATGGATTGATGTTTGTTGGTGGAGGGGGATTATAAACTTTACCATTATGTTTGGGAACCGCCTATAATGTGTGTAGCATGGAAGATATCACCATCTCTTGGTTGTTATGTTGACAATGAAAGTATACCGCTAAAAATATTATTTACCTCTATTTCAAAACCGAGCTCTGGCACCTCTACAAATCCCTGCTTCCCTCTGTGAAGGGCCTATCTATTTACTTTTATGTTGAGTCATTACCCTCTTATTAAAAGCACCAGTTGGAGAGCACCGCTGTCATTTGCATTCATTATTGTTAGTTTACATTGGGTGTGACTATGATTGGATCTCTTTTACCATGAATTACAATGTCTAGTCAGTCCTTGATCTTTAAAGGTGCTCTACATTTATGTTTTGCGGTCTCAGAAAGGGCTAGTGAGATACCATCTTGTTATATCATATTATGATTGTTTTGAGAAAGTGTTGTCATCCGAGATTTATTATTATGGCTTGCTAGTTGATTATGCTATTGATATGGGTAATCATGAGACCTGAGAATTATTGCAAATGTGGTTAGTTATAATCTTTGCTGAAAACTTGAATGCTAGCTTGACATATTTACAACAACAAGAGCAAACAGAGTTTGTAAAAGTTTTTCTTTATTTCTTTCAGTTTGTCAACTGAATTGCTTGAGGACAAGCAAGGGTTTAAGGTTGGGGGAGTTGATACGTCTCTGTCGTATCTACTTTTCCAAACACTTTTGCCCTTGTTTTGGACTCTAACTTGTATGATTTGAATGGAACTAACCCGGACTGACGCTGTTTTCAGCAGAATTGCCATGATGTTGTTTTATGTGCAGAAAACAGAAGTTCTCGGAATGACCTGAAACTCCACGGAATATCTTACAATAAATAATAAAAAATCCTCGCCAAAGATGAAGACCAGGGGTCCCACACCCTTGCCACGAGGGTGGGGGGCGCGCCCCCCTTAGGGCGCGCCCCCTACCTCGTGGGCCCCCTGGAGACCTCCCGACTCCAACTCCAACTCTATATAACTGCTTTCGGGGAGAAAAAAATAGGAGAGAAGAAATCATCGCGTTTTACGATATGGAGCCGCTGCCAAGCCCTAAAACCTCTCAGGAGGGCTGATCTGGAGTCCGTTCGGGGCTCCGGAGAGGGGGATTCGTCGCCGTCGTCATCATCAACCATCCTCCATCACCAATTTCATGATGCTCACCGCCGTGCGTGAGTAATTCCATCATAGGCTTGCTGGACGGTGATGGGTTGGATGAGATTTACCATGTGATCGAGTTAGTTTTGTTAGGGTTTGATCCCTAGTATCCACTATGTTCTGAGATTGATGTTGCTATGACTTTGCTATGCTTAATGCTTGTCATTAGGGCCCGAGTGCCATGATTTCAGATCTGAACCTATTATGTTTTCATCAATATATGAGAGTTCTTGATCCTATCTTGCAAGTCTATAGTCACATATTATGTGTTATGATCCGTTAACCCCGAAGTGACAATAATCGGGATACTTACCGGTAATGACCGTAGTTTGAGGAGTTCATGTATTCACTATGTGCTAAAGCTTTGTTCCGGTTCTCTATTAAAAGGAGGCCTTAATATCCCTTAGTTTCCATTAGGACCCCGCTGCCACGGGAGGGTAGGACAAAAGATGTCATGCAAGTTCTTTTCCATAAGCACATATGACTATATTCGGAATACATGCCTACATTACATTGACGAATTGGAGCTAGTTCTGTGTCACCCTATGTTATGACGGTTACATGATGAACCGCATTTGGCATAATTATCAATCATTGATCCAATGCCTACGAGCTTTCCATATAATGGTTTACGCTTATTTACTTTCTCGTTGCTATTGTTACAATCACTACAAAATACCAAAAACATTACTTTGCTTTCTTTACTCTTTTGTTACCGTTACCATCACTATCATATTACTTTGCTACTAAACACTTTGCTGCAGATACTAAGTTTCTAGGTATGGTTGAATTGACAACTCAGCTGCTAATACTTGAGAATATTCTTTGGCTCCCGTTGTGTCGAATCAATAAATTTGGGTTGAATACTCTACCTTCGAAAGCTGTTGCGATCCCCTATACTTGTGGGTTATCAGTGCGGTCTTTGAAGGAATCAGACAAGCACTGGGTTGAGGAGCTCGACTCCGTACACTCGGGGCTGCGGACAACGCCCAAGCGCACTACCGGATACACCCCCTTTTTCATGGTGTACGATGCAGAGGTAGTATTACCCTGCGACATTATTCATGACTCACCTCAAGTGCGCATGTACGAAGAGAGAGAGGCCGAGCTCGATCGGCAGGACAGCTTAGACGCCCTGGAGAAGGAGCGCAACATCGCAAAAGCCCGTTCCGCATTTTATCAACAGCAGGCTCGCAGGTATCAAAGCAGAGAAGTGTGGGCCAAAACTTACAACATCGGCGACCTCATTCTACGCCTGCTGGAGAAGAAAAAGGACAAACTCAAGCCCAAGTGGGAGGGTCCCTTCATGATCGACGAAGTTCTCATCGGAGGAGCGTACCGCTTGCATGATGCGTCAGACAATCGACTAGAGCCGAATCCCTGGAATGCGGCCAGACTCCGAAGATTCTATGCCTAGCGCCGAACCCTTTGTTCGTCTCCTTCCTCTTATTGTTTTATCATTTTTTCTCTCTTTTCGTTTTTTCTCTTTAGCCTTAAAGGATTTCGTGCGGTTAGACTGTGCACCCCCGACGCATACATCTTCAAGTATGTACGTCTATCATACCTGGGGGCTTCTTGGACAGAAGCTTGCTATTTCTATTTTCCGAGCATAAAGCTCATCACATATGCGTTTTCTCCCATATGTACCTTTTCTTTGCCATTGTATGCATTGATATGACTTAAGTTTTGGCCAAGCTGGGTTGCCTGGCTCCTGTGCTTATGCCCTACGTTCCCATTAGTTCGGCTAGGGCATAAAGGGAGCACCTCTGTGATTGTTACTACCGGGTCATCTGGATGTGTACCTCACACTGGGTGAAGCCGAAAGCTAGCATTCTTAAGGGAATATTCGGTCGGTGAACTAAAGATGTTTTGCACTCGCTCCATTATGACCCCCCCAGAAGTTATACACACTGTGATTTATTCATCACAGTCCGGACATGCACATAGATGCATGCACACTCAGGGAAAGGAACCCTTAACGGAACTATTCTCTCTGGAAGATGTTTCTTACAATTTCAATGTAATATAACATAACTAGCCGGATACAACTTGTCTGTTCAAGAACCTATGACCCCTACGCCTGGTTTCCACGCATACGCCGGTTTATTTTACCGCTCAGGTATTCGGAAACACTCTGCACCTTCGAGTCGAGAGATCGAAGTGAAAAGGTCAGCCATGACAATCATTTTACAATCCAGCTAGAAGGAAAATACATAGTCACTTAGGACTTAAAAATTTCCTCCTCTATACCGTCCAATAGGCGGTCTAATTTACAATCCTGTTGGGAGTATCTAGCAGCCACCTCTACGTGGCCATATACTAAACTAACGGGAATTCCTTCCCCATTTTACCCTAGTGGTCCGTGTAATGCCCATGATGCGGCTATATCTCCCATGTGTCGGAGCACGACTTAGAGGCATAACCGCATTGTAAGCAATGTCGCAAGTGAGGTAATCTTCTCACAACCCATGTAATACATAAGGGAAAGAGATACATAGTTGGCTTACAATCGCCACTTCACACAATTATATGAATAAAGCATTACATCAACCAGATACAATCAAGGTCCGACTACGGAACCAAAATAAAAGAAGACTACCCCAAAAGCGACACAGATTCCCGATCGACCCCAACTGGGCTCCACTACTGATCAACTAGAACGAAACAACACAAAGGACAAGATCTTCATCGAGCTCCTCCTTGAGCTTGGTTGCGTCACCTGCTCGGTTCAACGGCACCTGCAAGCTGGTTTTGGAAGTATCTGTGAGTCATGGGGACTTAGCAATCTCACACCCTCGCGATCAAGACTATTTAAGCTTATGGGTAAGGTAAAAGCTATGAGGTGGAGCTGCAGCAAGCGACTAGCATATTTGGTGGCTAACATATACGCAAATGAGAGCAGGAAGAGAAGGCAAAAGCACGGACGGACAACTATGATCAAGAAGTGATCCTAGAACAACCTACGTCAAGCATAACTCCAACACCGTGTTCACTTCCCGGGCTCCGCCGAGAAGAGACCATCACGGTTACACACGCGATTGATGTATTTTAATTAAGGTCAACTTTAGGTTTTCTACAACTGGACATTAACAAATTCCCGTCTGCCCATAACCGCGGGCACGTCTTTTGAAAGTTCAAAACCCTGCAGGGGTGTCCCAACTTAGCCCATCACAAGCTCTCATGGTCAATGAAGGACATTCCTTCTAGCGGGAAGACCCGATCGGACTCGGAATCCCGGTTACAAGACATCCTCGACAATGGTAAAACAAGTCCAGCAAGACCACCCGCTGTGCCGACAAATCCCGTTAGGAGCTGCACATATGTTGTTCTCAGGGCACACCAGATAAGCTAAGCGTACGGGAGCCAACGTAACCCAAGTTGCCAAGGGACGGCCCCGCGTGGTGCTCTGGGTTGGACCAACACTTAGAGAAGCACTGGCCCGGGGGTTTAAATAAAGATGACCCTTGGGCTGGCCGACCCAAGGGAGAGAAAAGGCTAGGTGGCGAATGGTAAAACCAAGGTTGGGCCTTGTTGGAGGAGTTTTATTCAAGGTGAACTGTCAAGGGGTTCCCATTATAACCCAACCGCGTAAGGAACACAAAATCCGAGAACATAACACCGATATGACGGAAACTAGGGCGGCAAGAGTGGAACAAAACACCAGGCATAAGGCTGAGCCTTCCACCCTTTACCAAGTTTATAGATGCATTAATTACATTAGAGATATTGTGATATTCCAACAAGTAAACATGTTCCAACAAGGAACAACATCTCCATGTTCCAACAAAGAACAAACTTCAATCTTCACCTGCAACTAACAACGCTATAAGAGGGGCTGAGCAAAGCGGTAATATAGCCAAACAACGGTTTGCTAGGATAAGGTGGGTTAGAGGCTTGGCTTAACAATATGGGAGGCATGATAAGCAAGTGGTAGGTATCATAGCATAGGCATAGCAAAAGAGCGAGCAACTAGCAAGCAAAGATAGAAGTGATTTCGAGGGTATGGTCATCTTGCCTGAAATCCTGCAAGGAAGAAGAACGAGTCCATGAAGAAGACCAACGAACGTAGTCGAATGGGTCCTCACAAACGCAACGTAATCGGAACCAACCCAAAGAAGCAACACCGGAAAAAAGCACACAACAAGGTGAACAAACAACACATGTACATGGTATGATATGCGGGATGCGGTATGTGATGCATATGCATGATTTGGAAAGGAATGATTGAACCTGGCCTCAACATGGAAAACCAGGAGTTCCATTGGAAAGGTGAGGTGATTTCGGTTGAAATTGATATAAAGATCACCGGAATCGGATGCACGGTTTGGAAAAGGCAAGCAAAACAAATATGGCACCGGTCTGCGATAAACAGCAAGTGACCAAATAGATGCATCAAGATAAATATGCTACAGCACTCAAACATGGCAACAAAATACATGGCAGGGATACACTCATGATGCTTGACAAAATATGAACACTGAGCTATGGCTAATTCATCCATTAACAGGTTCAAACAAGCATGGCAAAAGAGCAAATGATAACAGGTTTCAGACTTAGTGAAATTAACACAAGTCTGGAATTTATCATGAGGAAGCACACTTTAGAGCATGAAAACTACAAGCTACAGGAACTTAACATGGCAAAGCAAGCCATGGCATGAAGCTACTCAAAGCACTTAACAAAAGTCCCTTAGTGACCTTGAGCCAAAAGGGATCAGAAAATACAATTGCAAGCATGTGAACATGGCAAAAACATAAGCAGATTCAGACTTAGTGAAAAACTGGAGCATGCAAAACAGTTAACGAGTAGGCATGTTTACGAGCTCGATGCACTCACTACAGAGCATTGCATGACAAACTAATCATACACCCATCAAGAAAACATGGCATAGAAGCTAGACATGGCAAGAACAATAACATAGCATGCACGGATCAATAGCAACATCCTCAGCAAAATCGCTAAACATGTCAACAATCTGCCGGGATCATTTTATAGCAAAAGTAGAGCTCGATTGACTCAAGCTAGGCTGCTCCATAAATGCAAACAAAGACATGGATGGATAGAGCACCACAATGTTAACAAAACATCTTTACCGATCATCCTCAAAAGATGCACAGATCACTAGGAAACAACGTGAACATATGGCATAACAACAAAAACAGAACAAGGACTTAGTGAAATTCTAAGTCCCTGAAATCAGCATTACCGATTACGCTACTTTGCAAGCTTGTGCTAGACCCCACATAGATCACAAAAATACATGGCAAGCACCTCTGTAAAGATGGCATGGCATATGACAAAACACATGTAGAGCTTAGGATCATAGCATGCACACATTAATCATGACAAAAATGACAAAATGCCATTTGCTGAAACAGATCTGCCAAATTCATCACATAGCCCTCTTCCAACAGCATTTCGGGCATCAAGATGAGCTCAAATGAAAATGATGCAATGAGATGAATGTTGGAAATATGCCCTAGAGGCAATAATAAAAGCATTATTATTATATTTCCTTGTTCATGATAATTGTCTTTATTCATGCTATAATTGTGTTATCCGGAAATCGTAATACATGTGTGAATAATAGACACCAACATGTCCCTAGTAAGCCTCTAGTTGACTAGCTTGTTGATCAACAGATAGTCATGGTTTCCTGACTATGGACATTGGATGTCATTGATAACGAGATCACATCATTAGGAGAATGATGTGATGGACAAGACCCAATCCTAAACATAGCATCAGATCGTATAGTTCGTTTGCTAGAGTTTTCCAATGTCAAGTATCTTTTCCTTAGACCATGAGATCGTGTAAATCCCGGATACCGTAGGAGTGCTTTGGGTGTGCCAAACGTCACAACGTAACTGGGTGACTATAAAGGTATACTACGGGTATCTCCGAAAGTGTCTGTTGGGTTGACACGGATCAAGACTGGGATTTGTCACTCCATATGACGGAGAGGTGTCACTGGGCCCACTCGGTAATGCATCATCATAATGAGCTCAAGGTGACCAAGTGTCTGGTCACGGGATCATGCATTACGGTACGAGTAAAGTGACTTGCCGGTAACGAGATTGAACGAGGTATTGGGATACCGACGATCAGATCTCGGGCAAGTAACATACCGATTGACAAAGGGAATTGTATATGGGGTTGCTTGAATCCTCGACATCGTGGTTCATCCGATGAGATCATCGAGGAGCATGTGGGAGCCAACATGGGTATCCAGATCCCGCTGTTGGTTATTGGCCGGAGAGCGATCTCGGTCATGTCTACATGTCTCCCGAACCCGTAGGGTCTACACACTTAAGGTTCGGTGACGCTAGGGTTGTAGGGATATGTATATGCAGTAACCCTAATGTTGTTCGGAGTCCCGGATGAGATCCCGGACGTCACGAGGAGTTTCAGAATGGTCCGGAGGTAAAAAATTATATATGGGAAGTCCTGTTTCAGCCATCAGGACAAGTTTCGGGGTCACCGGTATTGTACCGGGACCACCGGAAGGGTCCCGGGGGTCCACCGGGTGGGGCCACCTGCCCCGGGGGGACACATGGGCGGTAGGGGGTGCGCCTTGGCCTACATGGGCCAAGGGCACCAGCCCCAAGAGGCCCATGCGCCTAGGGTTTCAAGGAGGGAAGAGTCCTAGGAGGGGAAGGCACCTCCTAGGTGCCTTGGGGAGGAGGGATTCCTCCCCTTGGCCGCACCCCCCTAGGAGATTGGATCTCCTAGGGCCGGTGCCCCCCCCTTGGCCCTCCTATATATAGTGGGGAGATGGAGGACTTCTTACCTTGATCTCTGGTGCCTCCCTCTCCCTCTCCAACACCTCATCCTCCTCCATAGTGCTTGGCGAAGCCCTGCCGGAGTACTGCAGCTCCATCACCACCACGCCGTCGTGCTGCTGCTGGAGCCATCTCCCTCAACCTCTCCTCCCCCCTTGCTGGATCAAGAAGGAGGAGACGTGGCTGTTCCGTACGTGTGTTGAACGCGGAGGTGTCGTCCTTTCGGTGCTAGGATCTTCGGTGATTCGAATCACGTCGAGTACGACTCCCTCATCCCCGTTCTTTGAACGCTTCCGCTCGCGATCTACAAGGTACGTAGATGCATCTAATCACTCGTTGCTAGATGAACTCCTAGATGGATCTTGGTGAAACCGTAGGAAATTTTTTTGTTTTCTGCAACGTTCCCCAAAAGTGGCATCATGAGCTAGGTCTATGTGTAGTTCTCTTGCACGAGTAGAACACAATTTGCTGTGGGCGTTGATGTTGTCAACTTTCTTGCCGCTACTAGTCTTATCTTGCTTCAACGGTATTGTGGGATGAAGCGGCCTGGACCAACCTTACATGTACGCTTACGTGAGACCGGTTCCACCGACTAACATGCACAAGTTGCATAAGGTGGCTGGCGGGTGTCTGTCTCTACTACTTTAGTTGGAGCAGATTCGTTGAAAAGGGTCCTTATGAAGGGTAAATAGAAGTTGACAAATCACGTTGTGGCTTTCACGTAGGTAAGAAAACGTTCTTGCTAGAACCCTACTTCAGCCACGTAAAACTTGCAACAACAATTAGAGTACGTCTAACTTGTTTTTGCAGCAAGTGCTTTGTGATATGATATGGCCAAAGTTGCGATGAATGATGAATGATCTATATGTGATGTATGAGATTTTCATGCTATTGTAATAGGAATCACGACTTGCACGTCGATGAGTATGACAACCGGCAGGAGCCATAGGAGTTGTCTATATTTTTTGTATGACCCGCATGTCATTGAGAAACGCCATGTAAATTACTTTACTTTATTGCTAAACACGTTAGCCATAGTAGTAGAAGTAATAGTTGGCGAGCAACTTCATGGAGACACGATGATGGAGATCATGATGATGGAGATCATGGTGTCATGCCGGTGACAAGATGATCATGGAGCTCCAAGATGGAGATCAAAGGAGCTATGTGATATTGGCCATATCATGTCACTATTATTATTTGATTGCATGTGATGTTTATCATGTTTTTCATCTTGTTTTCTTAGAACGACGGTAGTAAATAAGATGATCCCTCATAATAATTTCAAGAAAGTGTTCCCCCTAACTGTGCACCGTTGCGACAGTTCATTGTTTCGAAGCACCACGTGATGATCGGGTGTGATAGATTCTAACGTTCACATACAACGGGTGTAAGACAGATTTACACATGCAAAACACTTAGGTTGACTTGACGAGCCTAGCATGTGTACAGACATGGCCTCGGAACACAGAAGACCGAAAGGTCGAGCATGAGTCGTATAGAAGATAAGATCAACATGAAGATGTTCACCGATGTTGACTAGTCCATCTCACGTGATGATCGGACACGGCCTAGTTAACTCGGATCATGTTATACTTAGATTACAGGAGGGATGTTTATCTAAGTGGGAGTTCATTGAATAATTTGATTAGATTAACTTAATTATCATGAACTTAGTCTAAAATATTTACAATATGTCTTGTAGATTAAATGGCCAACGTAGTCCTCAACTTCAACGCGTTCCTAGAGAAAACCAAGCTGAAAGACGATGGCAGTAACTACACGGACTGGGTCCGGAACCTGAGGATCATCCTCATAGCTGCGAAGAAAGATTATGTCCTACAAGCACCGCTAGGTGACGCACCTGTTCTCCCTGCAGAACAAGACGTTATGAACGCTTGGCAGGCACGTACCGATGACTACTCCCTCGTTCAGTGCGGCATGCTCTACAGCTTAGAGCCGAGGCTCCAAAAGCGTTTTGAGAGATACGGAGCATATGAGATGTTCGAAGAGCTGAAAATGGTTTTCCAAGCTCATGCCCGGGTCGAGAGATATCAAGTCTCTGACAAGTTCTTCAGCTGTAAGATGGAGGAAAACAGTTCTGTCAGTGAGCACATACTCACTATGTCTGGGTTGCATAACCGCCTGACTCAGCTGGGAGTTAATCTCCCGGATGACGCGGTCATTGACAGAATCCTTCAGTCGCTTCCACCGAGCTACAAGAGCTTTGTGATGAACTTCAATATGCAGGGGATGGAAAAGACCATTCCTGAAGTATTTGCAATGCTGAAATCAGCAGAGCTAGAAGTCAAAAAGGAACATCAAGTGTTGATGGTGAATAAAACCACTAAGTTCAAGAAGGGCAAGGG
This sequence comes from Triticum aestivum, assembly GCF_018294505.1. Classification (NCBI taxonomy): domain Eukaryota; kingdom Viridiplantae; phylum Streptophyta; class Magnoliopsida; order Poales; family Poaceae; genus Triticum; species Triticum aestivum. The sequence goes on along the minus strand of NC_057797.1, from coordinate 163,909,209 downwards.
TAAGAAAACCTTCAAGAAGGACGGCAAGGGAGTTGCCGCGCCCGGCAGGCAAGCTGCCAGGAAGAAGCCAAAGAATGGACCAAAGCCCGAGACTGAGTGCTTTTATTGCAAGGAGAGTGGTCACTGGAAGCGGAACTGCCCCAAATACTTAGCGGACAAGAAGGCCGGCAAAGCAAAAGGTATATGTGATATACATGTAATTGATGTGTACCTTACCAGTACTCGTAGTAGCTCCTGGGTATTTGATACCGGTGCGGTTGCTCACATTTGTAACTCAAAACAAGAGCTGCGGAATAAACGGAGACTGGCGAAGGACGAGGTGACGATGCGCGTCGGGAATGGTTCCAAGGTCGATGTGATCGCCGTCGGCACGCTGCCTCTTCATTTACCTACGGGATTAGTTTTAAACCTCAATAATTGTTATTTAGTGCCAAGTTTGAGCATGAACATTGTATCAGGATCTCGTTTAATACGAGATGGCTACTCATTTAAATCCGAGAATAATGGTTGTTCTATTTATATGAGAGATATGTTTTATGGTCATGCTCCGATGGTGAATGGTTTATTCTTTATGAATCTCGAGCGTAATGCTACACATATTCATAGTGTGAATACCAAAAGATGTAAGATTGATAATGATAGTCCCACATACTTGTGGCACTACCGCCTTGGTCACATAGGTGTCAAACGCATGAAGAAGCTCCATACTGATGGACTTTTAGAGTCTCTTGATTACGAATCATTTGACACGTGCGAACCATGCCTCATGGGTAAAATGACCAAAACCCCGTTCTCAGGAACAATGGAGCGAGCAACCAACTTATTGGAAATCATACATACTGATGTGTGCGGTCCAATGAGTGTTGAGGCTCGCGGTGGCTATCGTTATGTTCTCACCCTCACTGATGACTTGAGTAGATATGGGTATGTCTACTTAATGAAACACAAGTCTGAGACCTTTGAAAAGTTCAAGGAATTTCAGAGTGAGGTTGAGAATCAACGTGACAGAAAAATCAAGTTCCTGCGATCAGATCGTGGAGGAGAATACTTGAGTCATGAGTTTGGCACACACTTAAGAAAATGTGGAATAGTTTCACAGCTCACGCCGCCTGGAACACCTCAGCGTAATGGTGTGTCCGAACGTCGTAATCGCACTCTATTAGATATGGTGCGATCTATGATGTCTCTTGCCGATTTACCGTTATCCTTTTGGGGGTATGCTTTAGAGACTACCGCATTCACTTTAAATAGGGCTCCATCAAAATCCGTTGAGACGACACCGTTTGAATTATGGTTTGGGAAGAAACCTAAGCTGTCATTTCTAAAGGTTTGGGGATGCGATGCTTATGTCAGGAAACTTCAACCTGAAAAGCTCAAACCCAAGTCGGAAAAATGCGTCTTCATAGGATACCCTAAAGAAACTACTGGGTATACCTTCTACCTCAGATCCAAAGGCAAGATCTTTGTTGCCAAGAATGGATCCTTTCTGGAGAAAGAGTTTCTCTCGAAAGAAGTAAGTGGGAGGAAAGTAGAACTTGATGAAGTATTACCTCTTGAACCGGAAAATGGCGCAACTCAAGAAAATGTTCCTGAGGTGCCTGCACCGACTAGAGAGGAAGTTAATGATGATGATCAAGATACTTCTGATCAAGCTCCTACTGAAATTCGCAGGTCCACAAGGACACGTTCCGCACCAGAGTGGTACGGCAACCCTGTCTTGGAAATCATGTTGTTGGACAACGGTGAACCTTCGAACTATGAAGAAGCGATGGCGGGCCCGGATTCCAACAAATGGCTAGAAGCCATGAAATCCGAGATAGGATCCATGTATGAAAATGAAGTATGGACTTTGACTGACTTGCCCGTAGAGCGGCGAGCCATAGAAAATAAATGGATCTTTAAGAAGAAGACAGACGCGGATGGTAATGTGACCATCTATAAAGCTCGGCTTGTCGCTAAGGGTTATCGACAAGTTCAAGGGGTTGACTACGATGAGACTTTCTCACCGGTAGCGAAGCTGAAGTCCGTCCGAATCATGTTAGCGATTGCCGCATTCTATGATTATGAAATATGGAAAATGGACGTCAAAACGGCATTCCTTAATGGTTTCCTTAAGGAAGAATTGTATATGATGCAGCCGGAAGGTTTTGTTGATCCTAAGTATGCTGACAAGGTGTGCAAGCTCCAACGCTCGATTTATGGGCTGGTGCAAGCATCTCGGAGTTGGAACATTCGCTTTGATGAGATGATCAAAGCGTTTGGGTTTACACAGACTTATGGAGAAGCCTGTGTTTACAAGAAAGTGAGTGGGAGCTCTGTAGCATTTCTCATATTATATGTAGATGACATACTTTTGATGGGAAATGATATAGAACTCTTGGACAGCATTAAGGCCTACTTGAATAAAAGTTTTTCAATGAAGGACCTTGGAGAAGCTGCTTATATATTAGGCATCAAGATCTACAGAGATAGATCAAGACGCCTCATAGGTCTTTCACAAAGCACGTACCTTGATAAGATATTGAAGAAGTTCAATTGGATTAGTCTAAGAAGGGGTTCTTGCCTGTGTTGCAAGGTGTGAAATTGAGCTCTCAATGTCCGACCACGACAGAAGATATAGAAGAGATGAGTGTCATCCCCTATGCCTCAGCCATAGGTTCTATTATGTATGCCATGCTGTGTATCAGAACTGATGTAAACCTTGCCGTAAGTTTGGTAGGAAGGTACTAAAGTAATCCCGGCAAGGAACAGTGGACAGCGGTCAAGAATATCCTAAAGTACCTGAAAAGGACTAAGGAAATGTTTCTCGTTTATGGAGGTGACGAATAGCTCGTCGTAAAAGGTTACGTCGACGCTAGCTTCGACACAGATCTGGATGACTCTAAGTCACAAACCGGATACGTGTATATTTTGAATGGTGGGACAGTAAGCTGGTGCAGTTGCAAGCAGAGCGTCGTGGCGGGATCTACATGTGAAGCGGAATACATGGCAGCCTCGGAGGCAGCGCATGAAGCAATTTGGGTGAAGGAGTTCATCACCGACCTAGGAGTCATACCCAATGCGTCGGGGCCGATCAAGCTCTCCTGTGACAACACTGGAGCTATTGCACTTGCCAAGGAGCCCAGGTTTCACAAGAAGACAAGGCACATCAAGCGTCGCTTCAACTCCATTCGTGAAAATGTTCAAGATGGAGACATAGATATTTGTAAAGTACACACAGACCTGAATGTAGCAGATCCGTTGACTAAACCTCTCCCTAGAGCAAAACATGATCAACACCAGAATTCCATGGGTGTTCGATTCATCACAACGTAACTAGATTATTGACTCTAGTGCAAGTGGGAGACTGTTGGAAATATGCCCTAGAGGCAATAATAAAAGCATTATTATTATATTTCCTTGTTCATGATAATTGTCTTTATTCATGCTATAATTGTGTTATCCGGAAATCATAATACATGTGTGAATAATAGACACCAACATGTCCCTAGTAAGCCTCTAGTTGAATAGCTTGTTGATCAACAGATAGTTGTGGTTTCCTGACTATGGACATTGGATGTCATTGATAACGAGATCACATCATTAGGAGAATGATGTGATGGACAAGACCCAATCCTAAACATAGCATCAGATCGTATAGTTCGTTTACTAGAGTTTTCCAATGTCAAGTATCTTTTCCTTAGACCATGAGATCGTGTAACTCCCGGATACCGTAGGAGTGCTTTGGGTGTGCCAAACGTCACAACGTAACTGGGTGACTATAAAGGTATACTACGGGTATCTCCGAAAGTGTCTGTTGGGTTGACACGGATCAAGACTGGGATTTGTCACTCCATATGACGGAGAGGTATCACTGGGCCCACTCGGTAATGCATCATCATAATGAGCTCAAGGTGACCAAGTGTCTGGTCACGGGATCATGCATTACAGTACGAGTAAAGTGACTTGCCAGTAACGAGATTGAACGAGGTATTGGGATACCGACGATCAGATCTCGGGCAAGTAACATACCGATTGACAAAGTGAATTGTATACGGGGTTGCTTGAATCCTTGACATCGTGGTTCATCCGATGAGATCATCGAGGAGCATGTGGGAGCCAACATGGGTATCCAGATCCCGCTGTTGGTTATTGGCCGGAGAGCGATCTCGGTCATGTCTACATGTCTCCCGAACCCGTAGGGTCTACACACTTAAGGTTCGGTGACACTAGGGTTGTAGGGATATGTATATGCAGTAACCCGAATGTTGTTCGGAGTCCCGGATGAGATTCCGGACGTCACGAGGAGTTCCGGAATGGTCCGGAGGTAAATAATTATATATGGGAAGTCCTGTTTCGGCCATCAGGACAAGTTTCGGGGTCACCGGTATTGTACCGGGACCACCGGGTGGCGCCACCTGCCCCGGGGGGCCACATGGGATGTAGGGGGTGCGCCTTGGCCTACATGGGCCAAGGGCACCAGCCCCAAGAGGCCCATGCGCCTAGGGTTTCAAGGAGGGAAGAGTCCTAGGAGGGGAAGGCACCTCCTAGGTGCCTTGGGGAGGAGGGATTCCTCCCCTTGGCCGCACCCCCCTAGGAGATTGGATCTCCTAGGGCCGGTGCCCCCCCCCTTGGCCCTCCTATATATAGTGGGGAGATGGAGGACTTCTTACCTTGATCTCTGGTGCCTCCCTCTCCCTCTCCAACACCTCCTCCTCCTCCATAGTGCTTGGCGAAGCCCTGCCGGAGTACTGCAGCTCCATCACCACCACGCTGTCGTGCTGCTGCTGGAGCCATCTCCATCAAACTCTCCTTCCCCCTTGCTGGATCAAGAAGGAGGAGACGTGGCTGTTCCGTACGTGTGTTGAACGCGGAGGTGTCGTCCGTTCGGTGCTAGGATCTTCGTTGATTCGAATCACGTCGAGTACGACTCCCTCATCCCCGTTCTTTGAACGCTTCCGCTCGCAATCTACATGGTACGTAGATGCATCTAATCACTCATTGCTAGATGAACTCCTAGATGGATCTTGGTGAAACCATAGGAATTTTTTTTGTTTTCTTCAACATTCCCCAACAATGAAATGATGTACTCATCGAGGCGAACATTTTGATATGCTACACGCATGAATTGGAGCTATGATGACAGAGTTACGACATGATGAAAATTGCCAAAAATTAGGGTTTGTAGGGGAAGAAGTCAACCCTTAGACGATCCAGATCTAGATCTGGCCGGCAGCACTGTAGCAGCCGGTGCGCGAACCGAGGTCGGCGGCGCGGGCTCGCCGGAGAAGAGGACGGGGAGGACGCCGGCGACGAGGGAAGAGGCGGTGGAGGCGCGGCTCGGCAAGGCGCTCGCCGGAGAGGATCGAACGGCGGAGGGCGGCGAGGCTCCGGCCGGATGCACGGCGTACGGCGCGGACGTCGGCAGTGGTCGGCAAGGCGGCGTCGCGCGGCGGGCGCCGGCGTGGGAGGCGGTGAAGGCGCACCAGTGGCGGCGAAGTATGACGGGCGGTAGCGGCCTTCGGCACGGCCCGGCGAGGAGGTCCGACGCGGCCTGGGGCGCGCGAGTGCGGCGGCGGGCGGCTCCGGGCCCTGGCGGGCCTGCCCCGGGCCCCACGGGCCGCGGCAGGAGGAGAGAGAGGCGCGGGATGATGTGGCGCAAGCTAATAGGCCGAGGGCGGCGGCGACGGTGATGTGGCAGCGCGCCATTGGTCGAAGTGAGGTGGAGGCTGGACGCGTCCGGCGGGCGTGGACATGTCCGACCGCGTGGAGGAGCGGGGCTAGGGTTTCAGCTACGCGAAAAATCCGGGAGGCACACATATAAATAGGTAGAGGGAGCTAGGAGAGTCCAAATGAGGTGCGGTTTTCGGCCACGCGATCGTGATCGTGCGGATAGGCCGCCGCGCCCCCTTGAACAGCTCTGCAAGCTTCTCCATACTCCCTAGAGGGGAGTCGGATGGCCATAAGGCCTTGGCTATACTCCGCATTGCCTGCTGAGCTTGCTCGTGCAACTGCGATAGCCCTTGCAGAAGATCACTTGATGATCCGGACACCTCCTCTTCGGGACAGCCCGTCAATATACCTGCAATCACAGCTATATCAGCTACTTTTACTTTCCAAACTATTATAAGGTAAATACGGCCACATACTGAATATGTCGCCTTGTAGTTTTTTGTTCTCCTTCACGGAGTCGGCTAGCTGGGCCCGCACATCCTTCAGCTCTTCGCCCAGCCGGGTGTTTGTATCTTGGAGTTTGTTTTTCTCCTGTCTGACACGGGTCAAAACCCGCTCACCTGCGTCATGCAGTCTTTTCGACTCTTTTTCCTCCAATTGATCTGATGATCCTGTTATGAGATAAAACCACAGTGTTAACACGGCTATGCAATAATTGTTTCTCGATGGAGGGAAATATCACCAGAAGATGCCACTTTGGATTCTTCTAGTTCAGCGGTCACTGCGTTTAACTGCGTCCGACACTTTTCTAGCTCTTGGGCTAGCACGTCATTCTTCTCTGACATAACCTGGTCATGCAGCGATCCTCAAATCACTTGTCCCAACTACTTTAAGGCTCGGGGGCTACTGGCATACGGTTATCATACTGAGACACAGTAAACTTACCTGCACATCTTTTAAATGCTGCTTTGTGGCTCTGCTAAGCCCATCTCGAGCAGCTCGGATGTATGCATCGGCCGAGCTGAAGGCATCAAATGCCTCTTCCGAAAAGCGGGGGTCTCGTAAAATGGCCCTCCGGCGCCGATGATTCATGGCGCTCTCCACTTCCGAGTTGGTAACGGACATATTTTTCGAGCCCTCGGCCGAAGGATAGTCCGGCGTCACTCCCATATTGACCCTCGTCCCCTCGGCTGAGGCTGGATCCTGGCTGTTGGGAGTATTACTGACCTGACCCACGGACACAGTCCGGCGGACTCTTTTTCTGATACAGGATGAACATGAAAGTCACGGTTGGACGCGACTATTAAGAAAACATATTTGCAAACCCATACCTCTTTGACGAGGGCTCGACGGTGTCTTCGTTTGCCTTCCTCTTCGAAGGCTTGCCCAGTGCAGGGGCCGCTCTCTTCGGACTCACTCCTGGAATAACACGGTATGTAGAACGCCTCACCTTCGAATCATGAGACAGTGCGGTGGGTGAGGCGGAACGAGGGAACCCTTTCGGGGGAGATGTCACCTGACTACTTACGTGCGAAGCGAGGAGAAGATCAGGGTAATCGGCGATGATGGACACTTCGGTGCCGTCGTAGCTCGCCTGATAAAACACGCTATTCTCGAGCACCACGAATATATCCGGATCCTCTTCGAATCCAGGGTCAAGGTCTCGATTGTGGCCCTCGGGCTGCGGGGCTGGGCTATGAAGCCCCTCAGAAATCTGTCGCCAATGCTGTTACAAATGGACGGGTTAATATTCATTAGAGCAAAGCTCAAGGAGTGGGGTGAGTAGAGCAGAAGAGTTGGGGGCTTACCCAGCTAGGAGGACTGTATATGGAATATCCTTCTCTATGCGTGATGCGCAGGAACTCCTCTTCCTCACCCTTGAACAGTTCAGCCAATATTTTGGCTAGGACGACAGGGGTGTCGGGACCTTTCCTGCCGCAGCGGGAGGCGTCATCTTCCCAATTGTAGTTCCACATGGGAAGTCCTCTGTATTGAAGTGGCTGGACCCCCCGCACTATGGAGGTCGCAATCACTTCGACTATCGTGTATCTGGACTGGGCAAGCGTCCTGATCTTGCTCAGGAGTTGGCAGACTTCCGCACTATCTTCCTCCTCGAGGTTCTGAGGGCACCAGCTGTGGCGTTTCTTCGGAGGAACACTTGCAAACTCGGGGAGAACCCTCCCGACTGGATCTGGAAGTACCACATCCTCGATGTAAAACCATTCAGAGGTCCACTCTTCGGAATATTTCTTCGGTGTGCCGGATAGGTATCTGGTCTCAGCAATATGCCATATTTCGGCTCCGCCCACTTCAATAATTGATCCCTCGTGGTTGCGCGGGACAAGACAAAATAACCTTCTCCACAGATCAAAATGGGCCTCACAACCCAGGAATAGTTCGCATAAGGCGACGTAGCCTGCGATATGCAGGATGGAGGCTGGGGTAAAATTGTGCAGCTGGAGGCCATAATATTCCAGAAGCCTTGGGAGGAATGGGTGAATTGTAAATTCCACGCCCCTCAGCAAATAGGGGACGAGGCACACTCGTTATCCCGCAAATGGATTGGGGAAATCCTCCGCCTGGGTTTTGCCGTTGAAGGAGGCCAACCCCGCTCGAACAGGGACCAGATCTGCAGGTGGGAGAAACCCCTGCATTTGCAACTTCTCCAGTTAACTATGGGACACAGAGCACCTCTCCCACTCACCTTTCTCTGGGTCGGAACGGGAGGAGGAGCTGGGAATATTAGCCATGTTGGAATGGTCTTTCCTTGCAATCTCTGAGGATTTTCTCCACGTGGTGCCGAATGGATCTGAGACCCAATCTCTTTAAATAGACGCTCTTTCTTGCATGGCTGGGGTGTTATTGCAAAAAATACCCTGGTCGTCCGCATTCGCCCGACACGTGGAAACTGAAGTCATAGATGCACATAAGCCGAGGGGTGTGGCATTGAATTATAAGCCGAATACATGACTTGGAAGTCGTCAGAGGAGGAACCCGCCTTGCAATGTCGAAGACAATCTGCGCACCGAACACCTCGTCATTGAAGCCTGGTTCGGGGGCTACTGAGGGAGTCCTGGACTAAGGGGTCCTCAGGCGTCTGGCCTGTTAGCATGGGCCGGACTGATGGGCTCTGAGGATACGAAGATCGAAGACTGCACCCGTATCCGGATGGGACTCTCCTTGGCGTGGAAGGCAAGCTTGGCGACCATATATGTAGATTCCATTCTTTGTAACCGACCTTGTGTAACCCTAGATCCTCCCGGTGTCTATATAAACCAGGGGACTTAGTCCGGAAAGGCAGATACTCATTACCCTAGTCATACAGGCTAGACTTCTAGGGTTTAGCCATTACGATCTCGTGGTAGATCAACTCTTGTAATACTCATATTCATCAAGACCAATCAAGCAGGAAGTAGGGTATTACCTCCATAGAGAGGGCCTGAACCTGGGTAAACATCGTGTTCCCTGTCTCCTGTTACCATCGACTTTAGACGCATAGTTCGGGACCCCCTACCCGAGATCCGCCGGTTTTGACACCGACACTTACCCACCGATCTCCATACCTAGGCCACTTGAGTTTCTTAGATGACGCCTGCCAAACGCCGCCTTTCCCACAGATCCCCATCCCCATCCCCACCCCCACTCCAGAGCGTCGCAGCCTAAGCCCGGCTATGCTTCCCATGGAGCTCGAGGAGCAACTAGCCCAAAATAGGTGTATAGCAGTCTCTTCGCCCGATGTCACCAAGGAAGCTCACTACCATTACTGGCGGCAGGCACTCAAGCAGTGGGCTAGAGTATGCGGGCATGTCTCGGCCACCGGCTACGACATCGAGGTCATCAACAACGACGGCCTGAGGCGGGCTATGTCACAGGTTAAGTGGCCCACCCCCAACCCCTGGGGTTCAACCACCGTCGATCTCATCCATGGCCCCGCCGCTGATCTCCTCTAGCTAGCTGTCAACAATTTGCCATTCTACATCGCCATCGAGCCCCTTTTTTCATTTCTGAAGGACACGTTCTGCGATGCTGGCTTGGGATCCACAGCTTCCAAGTCAGACCTCATCGATGATGACCACGAGGAGGGCACCCTCTTCGGCTCTTGCAAGGGGAAAGCCCCCGTCTGCGACATCAGGGAGGGCACCCTACAACCGTGCTCTTCCAAGGGGAAGGAGCCCATCTGCGAAAACATGGAGCGCATCCAGGGTCCGTGCTCTTCCCACAAGAACGAGCCCATCTATGACAAGTGAGAAAACCCATGATTTGTTTTGCCGTGCCTCTTCACAGGGGGAAACCCATGATTTGTTTTGTCGAGTCCCTTTTGTAGTGTAGTGAGAATATGTCCAGTTTTAATTGCTATATCTGGTTGTTTGCAGTATACCTGGTTTATTTTAGTTGTTCACAATGTGATGCTCTATATGTGCAATTATTTACTATGCAGTATATTTCATCAATCCAGTTTTAAACATACCATAGGAATGCATATATTTGCTTGTTGTTAAGCCTGTTATAGCTAGCATATGCCTCTTTCAAAGTTTTTTGATTGTTCGGTTCTTTGTAGTTAGCATATGTCCAGTTTCAAATGCTATCTTTGGTTGTTCGTAGTATGCCTTGTTTATTCCAGTTACTCACAATGTGATGTTCTATATGTGCAAGTATGAACTATGCAGTTCAATTTCATCAGTACCAGTTTCAACAATACCACTATGAATGACTACATTTGGTTGCTGCATCTTGTAGTTAACACGCCTTTCCATTTTTATTTAACAATAACCAGTGTACTTAGACCGGCACAATACCAGTTTGAATGACTATGTTTGCTTGTTGTTAAATGTTAGGTCTGTTGCAGTTAGCACACCTTTCCACTTGTTTTGCTTTACTAGTGTGCTTAAACCTGCACACTAAAGCTATCTTTTGGAGATTATTTTGTCTGCCATGGATACTTTTGGTTGATGTTTAGCCTATTGTGCTTAACATGCTTCTCGATGTACCTACACAGGACAATTTTGGGAACGATTGTTGTTTTCCATCGAGGTTAGTTTCATCCCATGGCTTATATCTGCTCACTGCTCAGGATATCGGTCGCTGGTACCATATAGGCCGGTGGCTGATAAGGGGCTAATCGGTGAATCGGACTTTTAACTGAATATATCTACAACCCATTTATCGTTACGTTAACTAGGGCCATATGTAATATATCTGAGGCTACATAGCAACATGCACTGTACTTAATTTCTAAATAAGCAATCCTAGGCTACATAGCAACAAGGAAGAGTGTTACATTAATGTTCTAATGATGTCTAGATATACATAGAAGAGCAGCAGCAACAACAACAACAACAACAACAACACAGCCCTGTTTGGATACTCAACTTAGCTAGAGGTTAGAGTTAGTTTCTAGCTCATGACTAACCCTGAACTAACCCCATCCAAAGATTTGTTTGTATGACAGGGTTAGATTGACAATAAATGCACTAGAAGAACTAGCTCCAATTAGCACCTCTTGGGTTGGATAGTTTTTTTGGGTGGGTTATAGATGCAACTAGCTCAAACTAGCCCTCATGTTTAGATATACTTTAGGGCTATTTGAGCCCGAACTAGCTCAAACTAACTGTAACCCATGGATACAACATCAGCTAATCAGCCGATAATTTGTAAGAATGCACTAAACTCCTTCCGACCCATAATGAGAGAGATCAAACACATAGCTACTAGTACATACCCTCAGCCCCGAGGGTGAACTACTCCCTCCTCGTCATGGAGAGCGCCGGGATGATGAAGATGGCCACCGGTGATGATTTCCCCCTCCGACAGGGTGCCGGAACAGGGTCCTGATTGGTTTTTGGTGGCTATAGAGGCTTGCAGCGGCGGAACTCCCGATATAGGTTCTGTTCTGGAGGTTTGGGGATATATAAGAGGTGTTGGCGTCAAGAACAAGTCAGGGGAGTCCAAGAGGGGCCCACAAGGTCGGGACGCGCCCTAGGGGGGCCCCACCTGTGTGGTGGCCTCCAGATTCCTCTGGTGCATCTCCGGTACTCCGTGGGCTTCTTTTGGTCCATAAAAGATCATCGTAAAGTTTCAGGTCAATTGGACTCCGTTTGATATTCCTTTCCCGCAAAACTCAAAAACAAGGAAAAAATAGAAACTGGCACTGGGCTCTAGGTTAATAGGTTAGTCCCAAAAATCATATAAAATAGGATATAAATGCATATAAAACATCCAAGATATATAATATAATAGCATGGAACAATCAAAAATTATAGATACGTTGGCGACGTATCAAGCATCCCCAAGCTTAATTCCTGCTCGTCCTCGAGTAGGTAAATGATAAAAACAGAATTTTTTATGTGGAATGCTACCTAACAGATTTATCCATGTAATTTTCTTTATTGTGGCAAGAATATTCAGATCCATAAGATTCAAAACAAAAGTTTAATATTGACATAAAAGCAATAATACTTCAAGCATACTAACAAGGAAATTATGTCTTCTCAAAATAACATGGCCAAAGGAAGCTTATCCCTACAAAATCATATAATTTGGCTATGATCCATCTTCATCACACAAAATATTCAAATCATGCACAACCCCGATGACAAGCCAAGCAATTGTTTCATACTTTTGATGTTCTCAAACTTTTTCAACTTTCACGCACTATAGGTGGAATAGAATATGGTGGTTGTGGAGAAGACAAAAGAGGGAGGTAGTCTCACATCAACTAGGCATATCAACAGGCTATGGAGATTCCCATCAATAGATATCAATGTGAGTGAGTAGGGATTGACATGCAACGGATGCACTAGAGTTATAAGTTTATGAAAGCTCAAAAAGAAACTAAGTGGGTGTGCATCCAACTTGCTTGCTCATGAAGACCTAGGGCAATTTCAGGAAGCCCATCGTTGGAATATACAAGCCAAGTTCTATAATGAAAAATTCCCACTAGTATATGAAAGTGACAACATAGGAGACTCTCTATCATGAAGATCATGGTGCTACTTTGAAGCACAAGTGTGGTAAAAGGATAGTAGCATTGCCCCTTCTCTCTTTTTCTCTCATTTTTTGGGCCTTCTCTTTTTTTTCATTTCCTCACATGGGACAATGCTCTAATAATGAAGATCATCACACTTTTATTTACTTACAACTCAATAATTACAACTCGATACTTAGAACAAAATATGAATCTATATGAATGCCTCCGGCGGTGTACCGGGATGTGCAATGAATCAAGAGTGACATGTATGAAAGAATTATGGAAGGTGGCTTTGCCACAAATACGATGTCAACTACATGATCATGCAAAGCAATATGACAATGATGGAGCGTGTCATAATAAACGGAACGGTGGAAATTTGCATGGCAATATATCACAGAATGGCTATGGAAATGCCATAATAGGTAGGTATGGTGGCTGTTTTGAGGAAGGTATATGGTGGGTGTATGATACCGGCGAAAGGTGCGCGGTATTAGAGAGGCTAGAAAAGGTGGAAGGGTGAGAGTGCGTATAATCCATGGACTCAACATTATTCATAAAGAACTGTAACACCCTCGATGCGGCTATATCTCCCACGTGTCGAAGCATGACTTAGAGGGATAACCGCATTGAAAGCAATGTCGCAAGTGAGGTAATCTTCGCAAATAACCCATGTAATACAATAAGGGAAAAGATACATAGTTGGCTTACAATCGCCACTTCACACAATTACATGAATAAAGCATTACATCATCCAGATACAATCAAGGTCCGACTACGGAACCAAAATAAAAGAAGACTACCCCACATGCTACACAGATCCCCGATCAACCCCAACTGGGCTCCACTACTGATCAACTAGAACGAAACAACATAAAGGACAAGATCTTCATCGAGCTCCTCCTTGAGCTTGGTTGCATCATCTGCACAGTTCAACAGCACCTGCAAGCTGGTTTTGGAAGTATCTGTGAGTCACGGGGACTCAGCAATCTCACACCCTCGCGATCAAGACTATTTAAGCTTATGGGTAAGGTAAGGGTATGAGGTGGAGCTGCAGCAAGCGACTAGCATATATGGTGGCTAAATATACGCAAATGAGACCGAGAAGAGAAGGCAAAAGCACGGTCAAACAACTATGATCAAGAAGTGATCCTAGAACAACCTACGTCAAGCATAACTCCAACACCGTGTTCACTTCCCGGACTCCACCGAGAAGAGACCATCACAGTTACACACGTGGTTGATGCATTTTAATTAAGGTCAACTTCAGGTTTTCTACAACCAGACATTAACAAATTCGGGAACTAAAATCCGGGAACATAACACCCATAAGATGGAAACTAGGGCGGCAAGAGTGGAACAAAACACCAGGCATAAGGCCGAGCCTTCCACCCTTTACCAAGTATATAGATGCATTAATTAAATAAGAGATATTGTGATATCCCAACAAAATATCCATGTTCCAACATGGAACAAGCTCCAATCTTCACCTGCAACTAACGATGCTATAAGAGGGGCTGAGCAAAGCGGCAACATAGCCAAACAACGGTTTGCTAGGACAAGGTGGGTTAGAGGCTTGGTTCAACAATATGGGAGGCATGATAAGCAAGTGGTAGGTATCGCAGCATAGGCATAGCAAAAGAGCAAGCAACTAGCAAGCAAAGATAGAAGTGATTTTGAGGGTATGGTCATCTTGCCTGAAATCCCGCAAGGAAGAAGAACGAATCCATGAAGAAGATAAACGGACGAAGTCGAATGAATCATCACAACACGATGTTATTGGAAACAACCCGAAGAAGCGGCACCGGAAAGAAGCAAACAACATAGTAAACAACCATGACATAAGCATGTCATGATGCACAACCAAGTATGATGCATGTCTGGTTTAATGAAGCATGACATGGCAAAGAGCACAAACAATCCTACAAATTAAGTGGAGCTCATTATGCAACGGAGTTGCATATTGAAGAAAACACCACATGACTTATTTAGTTCTCTCTCATTTATGTACCCCAACAATATTAAATGTTCTTAACATGGCAAGGGTGAAGCAAAGTAAACTACCTATCTAGTCAAGTTTAAATGAGGCCGGAAGCAACGAACAACAATTCCGGAAACTCCTCATGAGCATATTATAGATTTGGTACTGTTCTTCCCTAAACACAATTTTAGGGTTGTTAAACATGCAAAGAAAAGCCACCATGTTAAACTAGGCAATTTTCTACCCCATTTACATATAAAATTTATTAAATTTGGAGTTACGGTTATTTAGTTATGAAATAAAGCATATTAACATGGCATTTAAGCAAATTTACTCAAACAGCATTTTAAACATTTTAAACATGGATGAAAAATGCATATTATTAAACTAGACAAAATTCTAAGCAACTTTCATATATAATTTATTTAGATCCGATGCACGGTTGTGGAGTTATTATATGCATGAACCTAAATGGGTTTTCTGAAAAACTGCAGTCTCTGGATAAATGGGCAAATTAGCAAAACGGAAAAAACATGGCGTGGGCCGAATCTGGGACAAGCCCAACAGCAAGGAAAAGGAAAAAAACAACATGAGGCGCTGGGGCTTCTCACCCATGGGCTCTGGCCCGGTGGGTGGAGGAGGAAGCTGGGCCGCGGGGCTTGCGGCTAGGCCTTGGAGGCTGCTGGCCTAGGCGCAGTCATCAGGCGCTGGTGCTGGGCCGTCCTTGCAGGAGGAGGCAGTGGGCGTTGGGGCAGCCCGGTTCGATGCAGAGGAGGCGAACGGACTTGTAGCGGATGCCGCGGCCTGGGACTCCGACGAAGAGCAGCGTGACGGGGAGGTGGCCCGAGGAGGCTGACTGAGGACCCCTGGGCTGGGAAGTAGCGGCGACAACAGGGGCTTGGACGGGGATGGAGCAGCGACGGGGAACTTGGCGACAACGGAACTCGTGCAGACGCGGCGAGGGCTCCAGGAAGATGGGGGCGACCGGAATGGATGGAGGCGGCGCAGGCCGACCGGATTCGGTCCAGGGAGGTGCGTGGTGGCTCGGGGCTTGAGGAGGCCGTCGGCCACGGAGTCAGGTGGAGCTCCTATGAAGATGAGAGAGAGAGATCATGAGAGAACGAGAGAAAAGGGAGACATGAAAAGGAGAGGAGGAGGGCGATGGGGCCAGGCAGGGGTGGTCTCCGGCGAGGCCGGCCAACGACAAGGGACTCGATCGGGAGCTCCTCTCCTGTTTTAGATCGAGAAGGCTGGGCTCTGCTGGGACCCCGAGGAAGATTTTTGGAGCGGCGGCGGCGGACACGGGATGGATGGGACAGATCCCTAGGTTTTAGGGTTGCCCACTATTTATATTGCAAAGTGATTTAGGGTAGAGTCTATCATGTCCCTACGATCGCAATCGGACGGTCGCGAATAAAATAGTTAGGGAGTCCAAATAAGAAAACGGAGACGTTTTGTAGATGTTTGGAGATGATCCGGATCCAATGGTGATGAAAGTCTGGTTCGGGTCCAGGACAACTTTCGGACGCGCGCGCGAGGAGGGTCGCGGGCTAACGAGAGAGGTTAGGTTGGGCCTGGCGGATTGTGAAGAGCAGGTTGGTATGAGAGAAGAGGGGAGAGATGCAGCCCGGCATGGTTTCCGGAGACCGAAAACGTCCGACGTTATACCGGCTATACTGTCACTATAGTTATCCGTTGGGGCATCAAACGATCTCCGAATGCGATGAAACTTGACAGGCGGTCTATCTACACTATAATAAGACCACACGTCAACTCTCATCCCATTCAGAGAACATTTTCCAACCACTTATAAAATACTATTTCGGACATGCCGCGGGCGCGTGCAAGTGTGTCTGGGCTCATAACGGACAACAGAAGGAACGAGGAGACCGGGACGGATGCAAGTTTTGAAAACATGATGATGCAATGCAGATGATGACATGGCAAGATGCAACACGCAAGGAAAAGACAAGGGAACAACAGTGAATAACTGGAGGACACCTGGCACATCGGTCTCGGGGCGTCACAACACTCCACCACTACGAGAGGATCTCGTCCCGAGATCTAGAATGGCACTGGAGGGAAAACAAGAGAGAAAAAGAAGAGGTAAAACTAAGTTGCTTCTTTGACAAACGAGTGAAACCAAACAACCCTGAAAAGGTTAAACCATTTCGCGAAAAGAATACAACGGAGATGAACGAAGTAGAAAACACTCCGTTAGGAAAAGGAAACAAGGAAGAACAAATTCGAACCGCAGTCCGGTTGGAAAGATGTGCAAGGCTTGATATAATGAAAGAACTTGAAAAGAGGACACAACACTCCGGTTAAAAGGATAAGCACGAAAAGAACATGATCTTTGCCAAACGAGACGATGGGTTGAAAAGAGCAACATCACAAAGCCTCCGGAAGAAATGTAAGAATGGACCCAAAAGAACAGAGAAGAAGGCAACAAGTTCTGCCTGAAATGTATTTGAGAGAGCATCTTTAAAAAGAAAGATTGAACGGAGTTGTTGGGAAATCAACAACGAAAAGAATAAACTTGATATGGTCTTATGGAATACGTCTCAAATTATGAGGTGACAACCTGCCACTCACGGAAAAAAGAATTGGATTGGTATGACCAAGGTGACGAGAAACTATTTCATCGGGAGGATAAACGAAGAACTTGGGTCATTTATAAGCACCATAATAGCAACAAACCTTAGAGAAGGCTTTAGGTGAAAATATAACCCAAGATAACTCCAATGACGAGATTGATGGATTTAAAATATCTCATTCATGACAACATGTGAATCATGAAACATGAATTCAAATTATCAGGAATGACATAATAACACCTCCAATGATAAGGAAGAAAGAATTGCACTCCGGATGCAAGATCCAGATACAATCAAGGTCCGACTATGGAACCAAAATAAAAGAAGACTACCCCACATGCTACACAGATCCCCGATCGACCCCAACTGGGCTCCACTACTGATCAACTAGAACGAAACAACATAAAGGACAAGATCTTCATCGAGCTCCTCCTTGAGCTTGGTTGCATCATCTGCACAGTTCAATGGCACCTGCAAGCTGGTTTTGGAAGTATCTGTGAGTCACGGGGACTCAGCAATCTCACACCCTCGCGATCAAGACTATTGAAGCTTATGGGTAAGGTAAAGGTATGAGGTGGAGCTGCAGCAAGCGACTAGCATATATGGTGGCTAAATATACGCAAATGAGAGCGAGAAGAGAAGGCAAAAGCACGGTCGAACAACTATGATCAAGAAGTGATCCTAGAACAACCTACGTCAAGCATAACTCCAACACCATGTTCACTTCCTGGACTCCGCCGAGAAGAGACCATCACGGTTACACACGCGGTTGATGCATTTTAATTAAGGTCAACTTCAGGTTTTCTACAACCGGACATTAACAAATTCCCATCTGCCCATAACCGCGGGCACGGCTTTCGAAAGTTCAAATCCCTGGAGGGGTGTCCCAACTTAGCCCATCACAAGCTCTCACGGTCAACGAAAGATATACCTTCTCCCGAGACATTCCGATCAGACTCGGCATCCCGGTTCTACAAGACAACTTCGACAAAGATAAAACAAGTCCAGCAACACCGCCCGAATGTGCCGACAAATCCCGATAGGAGCTGCACATATCTCGTTCTCAGGGCACACCGGATTGTCCAAGGTACGGGTAGGCCAGCCCAGAGTTGCCCCTAGTGGCCACCAGCAGCTGACAGGTTGGACCAACACTCAGAGGAGCACTGGCCCGGGGGGGTAAAATAATGATGACCCTCAGGAGTGCGACCCCCAAGGGAAAAGAAAAAGGCTAGGTGGCGAATGGTAAAACCAAAGTTGGGCATTGCTGGAAGAGTTTTATTCAAGGCGAACTGTCAAGGGGTTCCCATTATTACCCAACCGCGTAAGGAACGCAAAATCCAGGAACATAACACCGATAAGACGGAAACTAGGGCGGCAAGAGTGGAACAAAACACCAGGCATAAGGCCGAGCCTTCCACCCTTTACCAAGTATATAGATGCATTAATTAAATAAGAGATATTGTGATATCCCAACAAAATATCCATGTTCCAACATGGAACAAGCTCCAATCTTCACCTGCAACTAACGACGCTATAAGAGGGGCTGAGCAAAGCGGCAACATAGCCAAACAACGGTTTGCTAGGACAAGGTGGGTTAGAGGCTTGGTTCAACAATATGGGAGGCATGATAAGCAAGTGGTAGGTATCGCAGCATAGGCATAGCAAAAGAGCAAGCAACTAGCAAGCAAAGATAGAAGTGATTTTGAGGGTATGGTCATCTTGCCTGAAATCCCGCAAGGAAGAAGAACGAATCCATCAAGAAGATAAACGGACGAAGTCGAATGAATCATCACAACACGATGTTATTGGAAACAACCCGAAGAAGCAGCACCGGAAAGAAGCAAACAACATAGTAAACAACCATGACATAAGCATGGCATGATGCACAACCAAGTATGATGCATGTCCGGTTTAATAAAGCATGACATGGCAAAGAGCCCAAACAATCCTACAAATTAAGTGGAGCTCATTATGCAACGGAGTTGCATATTGAAGAAAACACCACATGACTTATTTAGTTCTCTCTCGTTTATGTACCCCAACAGTATTAAATGTTCTTAACATGGCAAGGGTGAAGCAAAGTAAACTACCTATCTAGTCAAGTTTAAATGAGGCCGGAAGCAACGAACAACAATTCCGGAAACTCCTCATGAGCATATTATAGATTTGGTACTGTTCTTCCCTAAACACAATTTTAGGGTTGTTAAACATGCAAAGAAAAGCCACCATGTTAAACTAGGCAATTTTCTACCCCATTTACATATAAAATTTATTAAATTCGGAGTTACGATTATTTAGTTATGAAATAAAGCATATTAACATGGCATTTAAGTAAATTTACTGAAACAGCATTTTAAACATTTTAAACATGGATGAAAAATGCATATTATTAAACTAGACAAAATTCTAAGCAACTTTCATATATAATTTATTTAGATCCGATGCACGGTTGTGGAGTTATTATATGCATGAACCTAAAGGGGTTTTCTGAAAAACTGCAGTCTCTGGATAAATGGGCAAATTAGCAGAACGAAAAAAAAACATGGCGTGGGCCGAATCTGGGACAAGCCCAACAGCGGGGAAAAGGAAAAAAACAACATGAGGTGCTGGGGCTTCTCACCCACGGGCTCTGGCCCGGTGGGTGGAGGAGGAAGCTGGGCCGCGGGGCTTGCGGCTGGGCCTTGGAGGCTGCTGGCCTAGGCGCAGTCATCATGCACTGGTGCTGGGCCGGCCTTGCTAGAGGAGGCAGCGGGCATTGGGGCAGCCCGGTTCGATGCAGAGGAGGCGACCGGACTTGTAGCGGATGCCGCGGCCTGGGACTCCGACGAAGAGCAGCGTGACGGGGAGGTGGCCCGAGGAGGCTGACTGAGGACCCTTGGGCAGGGAAGCAGCGGCGGCAACAGGGGCTTGGATGGGGATGGAGCAGCGACGGGGAACTTGGCGACAACGGAACTCGTGCAGACGCGGCGAGGGCTCCGGGAAGATGGGGGCGACCGGAATGGATGGAGGCGACGCAGGCCGACCGGATTCGGTCCAGGGAGGTGCATGGTGGTGCAGGGCTTGAGGAGGCCGTCGGCAACGGAGTCAGGTGGAGCTCCTGTGAAGATGAGAGAGAGAGATCATGAGAGAACGAGAGAAAAGCGAGACATGAAAAGGAGAGGAGGAGGGCGATGGGGCCTGGCAGGGGTGGTCTCCGGCAAGGCCGGCCAACGACGAGGGACTCGATCGGGAGCTCCTCTCCTGTTTTAGATCGAGAAGGCTGGGCTCTGCTGGGATCTCGAGGAAGATTTTTGGAGCGGCGGCGGCGGACACGGGATGGATGGGACAGATCCCTAGGTTTTAGGGTTGCCCACTATTTATATTGCAAAGTGATTTAGGGTAGAGACTATCACGTCCCTACGATCGCAATCGGATGGTCGCGAATAAAATAGTTAGGGAGTCCAAATAAGAAAACGGAGACGTTTTGTAGATGTTTGGAGATGATCCAGATCCAACGGTGATGAAAGTCCGGTTCGGGTCTGGGACAACTTTCGGACGCGCGGGCTAACGAGAGAGGTTAGGATGGGCCTGGCGGATTGTGAAGAGCGGGTTGGTCTGAGAGAAGAGGGGAGACATGCAGCCCGGCACGGTTTCCAGAGACCGAAAACGTCCGACGTTAGACCGACTATACTGCCACTATAGTTATCCGTTGGGGCATCAAACGATCTTCGAATGCGATGAAACTTGACAGGCGGTCTATCTACACTATAATAAGACCACACGTCAACTCTCATCCCATTCTGAGAACATTTTCTGGTCACTTATAAAATACTATTTCGGACATGCCGCGGGCGTGTGCAAGTGTGTCTGGGCTCAGAACGGACAACAGAAGGAACGAGGAGACCGGGACGGATGCAAGTTTTGAAAACATGATGATGCAATGCGGATGATGACATGGCAAGATGCAACACGCAAGCAAAAGACAAGGCAACCACAGCGAATAACTGAAGGACACCTGGCACATCGGTCTCGGGGTGTCACAACACTCCACCACTACGAGAGGATCTCGTCCCGAGATCTAGAATAGCACCGGAGGGAAAACGAGAGAGAAAAGGAAGAGGTAAAACTAAGTTGCTTCTTTGACAAACGAGTGAAACCAAACAACCCTGAAAAGGTTAAACCATTTCGCGAAAAGAATACAACGGAGATGAACGAAGTAGAAAACACTCCGTTAGGAAAAGGAAACAAGGAAGAACAAATTCGAACCGTACTCCGGTTGGAAAGATGTGCAAGGCTTGATATAATGAAAGAACTTGAACAGAGGACAGAACACTCTGGTTAAAAGGATAAGCACGAAAAGAACATGATCTTTGCCAAACAAGACGATGGGTTGAAAAGAGCAACATCACAAAGCCTCCGGAAGAAATGTAAGAATGGACCCAAAAGAACAGAGAATAAGGCAACAAGTTCTGCCTGAAATGAATTTGAGAGAGCATCTTTAAAAAGAAAGATTGAACGGAGTTGTTGGGAAATCAACAACGAAAAGAATAAACTTGATATGGTCTTATGGAATACGTCTGAAATTATGAGGTGACAACCTGCCACTCACGGAAAAAAGAATTGGATTGGTATGACCAAGGCGACGAGAAACTATTTCACCGGGAGGATAAATGAAGAACTTGGGTCATTTATAAGCACCATAATAGCAACAAACCTTAGAGAGGCTTTAGGTGAAAATATAACCCAAGATAACTCCAATGACGAGATTGATGGATTTAAAATATCTCATTCATGACAACATGTGAATCATGAAACATGAATTCAAATTATCAAGAATGACATAATACCACCTCCAATGATAAGGAAGAAAGAATTGCACTCCGGATGCAAGATGAAGAATGCTTGAGCTCCTTAGAAAAGAATCTCGATGAACACTTCGAGAAGGAATATAAATCCTTGATGAACCATCATGTAGAACCTTCATGAGAACTCCGGAAATAAAAGAAATGATCAATCGAAATGGAGGATGAAAAGAATAAGGTTGAAGCCTTGCAATGATTTAAATGAATCTCCGTGGTGATGTAATTGCGAGAGCTAGGAACTCCGGGAAAAGAAAAGATGAGCAAAAGAAACCAAGAATTTTTCAATGAACCTCCGGAATAAGGAATTAATCACTTGGATGAATAAGAATAAGAATTATGTTATGCTTGTACTTCATCAATTAAATTGATGATAAACAATGAATTTGGCACACTACTTATTGTCGTAGAAAATATTAAGACAGATATAACATAAACTTGGGAAGGTCTTCAACAAATCACCGTTATGAATTTGAACAACGAATGAATTAATATGATAACCATGGAAGAGAATCTTGAACGAACCACCGTAAGAATTGGAAACGAACGAAGTAAAGATAAAGAAACACTGGGAAGAATTAGCAAATGAAAGAAGATGCTTGAGAGAATTTATATATGAGAGAATGAAGAGATCATGAATTGATTAGAGAATATTTGAATGATGCACCGGTAAGATTTGGAGAATGATATCTGAAAGGTGAGAATGAATAATATTTGAAAAGATGGCCTTCGGAGGAAAAAAATGGGAACAACTCATGAAAAGCTCCGTATAGGTGAAAAGAATACTCACAATCAAAACAATTATGAGAGGATGTCATTAATCTAGAACCACGAATCTTTGAGAGAACAGATAAGATATGGAGGTAAAACTCTTCTTCGGTCTTCAAATGACGACGAGAAACACCACCAAGAATTATTGAGGCACACCGGAATGAAGAATGGAAAAGTTGAGCCAACGATGAAAAGAATTTAACCGATATTGGAGAAAGACATTTGACTGATGACAATTCATTCTTACGTCAAACTTCGAAAAGAATTTTTTTGAGGATAGCTCCGGGAGAATTAGAAGAGTCGGGTAAGATCCTGGGAAAAGACCTGTGGGTTAGGGCCCACTGAAAAGAAACACCGTTTAATGATTCAAAAGATAGATTGCGCCGGTTGAGTTAAATGACTTGAATGAGATAACATTCTCGAAAAAGTTTGAATGAAAGTGGAGTGGAAACACGAATCTTCGAGATATCTTCAGCACTCCGGAACAATAGAATAGCGAGAGGTGAACGATTAAGAATTGCACCGGCATGAGAAAGCATTGAAATGAGGAAAGGGTATGATCAACAAAGCTTGACTTGAAACCACCGGAGAAGAAAAAGAACGAAGAATGATGAACTTGAAGCTCCATTAGAATCTTCATGAGAATCACCGGATAAGAACATTGACGGAAAACATGGAGAGACTTCCCATCAATAAAATGGATACTTGATGAAGAAATCTGAGTCCTTGAAGAAACAAAGGGAGGGAGGGTGGGAAAACAAAGACAACTTGGGATGGATGAAACAAACACCGTTGAGAAGAAATGATAATTGATCTTGCTGATGTTGAAATGATCGGATCCACTTGAAGAGAAACACGCCGGTTGAAAAGGATTGACAACACAATCTCGATGATCAAGAAGGATTAGTATTCACATCAGAGTATGAGAACACCACTTGGGAAAGGTATGGAATCAACATTTGACTTCGAAGCAACTTGAATACCACAACTCAAAACAAAACAAGGATTGGCTTGAAAAATAAGCCGGAACAAACATATGATAGATATTTCGTCCGAAGTTTTCGTGGTGGGGCCTACACGGGCTCGATCGTACAGCACCATCATGTACAAGGCAGTGCACATGACATACGAAGCGTCCCCGAGTCGGCATAGCCAAGGACTCTTTAAGACACAACGAGACCACTGTAAAACCAACCGTGAATAGGCGGACCACTAGACGTCGAACCCCAATTTCATATCATACATCTGTCGGAAAGATATCCTAAGAGCTATTTGAATTCCCACTTATCAACTCCTGAAATTTTTCCGGTTATGCAATCAGGTGTTGGGGATACAGGGGAAGCATAATATCTCACCCAAACTAACAAATCCTACACCCAACTGTATCCATCCTTCCACACATAACCAAGAAACCTTGGGAAATCATCTACCTCAACCTTCGAAAAGCATCCGTTATACAAGTTATGGCAATACTCCCGAACTCCCGCCCCAGTACTGGGTGGCGTCGAGGTTATCTCACCAACAATTGCATAAAAGAGATTTTCGATGTCGGTGAAACTAAACTCAGGTATTCCAGAACTGCAACGATAAAATTGTGACGACAACACCTCAGAGCTCAACTCCTCGGGACACTGCCACAACCCCTAAATGACAGGAGGCACCAAGAACAATGTTCTCGTCAAAAATCGATCGGAACGATTCCAAGATACCCGCATGATCCTAAATTTTTTTAGTGAAATTTGAGAAGAGAAGAGACAAAACTCTACGTCAGGATGCCTTACCAGAGCGATGAAGGGACTAGGGAGTAAAAAGAATTCCTAAACTCTCCGATAAATAATTCCTAAATGATTCAAAACATTTTTTCTAGACTCAACTCATCCGCTAATTCGATCAAGCAGTGGGGCTCCTAAGGTCGGGGAAGGCTCTGATACCAACTTGTAACACCCTCGATGCGGCTATATCTCCCACGTGTCGAAGCACGACTTAGAGGCATAACCGCATTGAAAGCAATGTCGCAAGTGAGGTAATCTTTGCAAACAACCCATGTAATACAATAAGGGAAAAGATACATAGTTGGCTTACAATCGCCACTTCACACAATTACATGAATAAAGCATTACATCATCCAGATACAATCAAGGTCCGACTACGGAACCAAACTAAAAGAAGACTACCCCACATGCTACACAGATCCCCGATCGACCCCAACTGGGCTCCACTACTGATCAACTAGAACGAAACAACATAAAGGACAAGATCTTCATCGAGCTCCTCCTTGAGCTTGGTTGCGTCATCTGCATAGTTCAACGGCACCTGCAAGCTGGTTTTGGAAGTATCTGTGAGTCACGGGGACTCAGCAACCTCACACCCTCGCGATCAAGACTATTTAAGCTTATGGGTAAGGTAAAGGTATGAGGTGGAGCTGCAGCAAGCGACTAGCATATATGGTGGCTAAATATACGCAAATGAGAGCGAGAAGAGAAGGCAAAAGCATGGTCGAACAACTATGATCAAGAAGTGATCCTAGAACAACCTACGTCAAGCATAACTCCAACACCGTGTTCACTTCCCGGACTCCGCCGAGAAGAGACCATCATGGTTACACACGCGGTTGATGCATTTTAATTAAGATCAACTTCAGGTTTTCTACAACCGGACATTAACAAATTCCCATCTGCCCATAACCGCGGGCACGGCTTTCGAAAGTTCAAATCCCTGCAGGGGTGTCCCAACTTAGCCCATCACAAGCTCTCACGGTCAACGAAGGATATACCTTCTCCCGAGACATTCCGATCAGACTCGGCATCCCGGTTCTACAAGACAACTTCGACAAAGATAAAAACAAGTCCAGCAACACCGCCCGAATGTGCCGACAAATCCCGATAGGAGCTGCACATATCTCGTTCTCAGGCACACCGGATTATCCAAGGTACGGGTAGGCCAGCCCAGAGTTGCCCCTGGTGGCCACCGGCAGCTGACAGGTTGGACCAACACTCAGAGGAGCACTGGCCCGTGGGGGGATAAAATAATGATGACCCTCAGGAGCGTGACTCCCAAGGGAAAAGAAAAAGGCTAGGTGGCGAATAGTAAAACCAAAGTTGGGCATTGCTGGAAGAGTTTTATTCAAGGTGAACTGTCAAGGGGTTCCCATTATTACCCAACCGCGTAAGGAACACAAAATCCGGGAACATAACATCAATAAGACGGAAACTAGGGCGGCAAGAGTGGAACAAAACACCAAGCATAAGGCCGAGCCTTCCACCCTTTACCAAGTATATAGATGCATTAATTAAATAAGAGACATTGTAATATCCCAACAAAATATCCATGTTCCAACATGGAACAAGCTCCAATCTTCACCTGCAACTAACAACGCTATAAGAGGGGCTGAGCAAAGCGGTAACATAGCCAAACAACGGTTTGCTAGGACAAGGTGGGTTAGAGGCTTGGTTCAACAATATGGGAGGCATGATAAGCAAGTGGTAGGTATCGCAGCATAGGCATAGCAAAAGAGCGAGCAACTAGCAAGCAAAGATAGAAGTGATTTCGAGGGTATGGTTATCTTGCCTGAAATCCCGCAAGGAAGAAGAACGAATCCATGAAGAAGATAAATGGACGAAGTCGAATGAATCCTCACAACACGACGTTATTGGAAACAACCCGAAGAAGCAGCACCTGAAAGAAGCAAACAACATAGTAAACAACCACAACTTAAGCATGGCATGATGCACAACCAAGTATGATGCATGTCCGGTTTAATGAAGCATGACATGGCAAAGAGCACAAAAAATCCTACAAATTAAGTGGAGCTCATTATGCAACGGAGTTGCATATTGAAGAAAACACCACATGACTTATTTAGTTCTCTCTTGTTTATGTACCCCAACAATACTAAATGTTCTTAACATGGCAAGGGTGAAGCAAGGTAAACTACCTATCTAGTCAAGTTTAAATGAGGCCGGAAGCAACGAACAACAATTCCGGAAACTCCTCATGAGCATATTATAGATTTGGCACTGTTCTTCCCTAAACACAATGTTAGGGTTGTTAAACATGCAAAGAAAAGCCACCATGTTAAACTAGGCAATTTTCTACCCCATTTACATATAAATTTATTAAATTCGGAGTTACGGTTATTTAGTTACGAAATAAAGCATATTAACATGGAATTTAAGCAAATTTACTCAAACAACATTTTAAACATTTTAAACATGGATGAAAAATGCATATTATTAAACTACACAAAATTCTAAGAAACTTTCATATATAATTTATTTAGATCCGATGCACGGTTGTGGAGTTATTATATGCATGAACCTAAAGGGGTTTTCTAAAAGCTGTAGTCTCTGGATAAATGGGCAAATTAGCAGAATGGAAAAAAAACATGGCGTGGGCCGAATCTGGGACAAGCCCAACAACGGGGAAAAGGAAAAAAAACAACACGAGGCGCTGGGGCTTCTCACCCACGGGCTCTGGCCTGGTGGGTGGAGGAGGAAGCTGGGCCGCGGGGCTTGCGGCTGGGCCTTGGAGGCTGCTGGCCTAGGCACAGTCATCAGGCGCTGGTGCTGGGCCGGCCTTGCTGGAGGAGGCAGCGGGCGTTGGGGCAGCCCGGTTCGATGCAGAGGAGGCGACCGGACTTGTAGCGGATGCCGCGGCCTGGGACTCCAACGAAGAGCAGCGTGACGGGGAGGTGGCCCGAGGAGGCTGACTGAGGACCCTTGGGCAGGGAAGCAGCGGCGGCAACAGGGGCTTGGACGGGGATGGAGCAGCGACGGGGAACTTGGCGACAACAGAACTCGTGCAGACGCGGCGAGGGCTCCAGGAAGATGGGGGCGGCCAGAATGGATGGAGGCGGCGCAGGCCGACCGGATTCGGTCCAGGGAGGTGCATGGTGGCGCAGGGCTTGAGGAGGCCGTCGACCACAGAGTCAGGTGGAGCTCCTGTGAAGATGAGAGAGAGAGATCATGAGAGAACAATAGAAAAGGGAGACATGAAAAGGAGAGGAGGAGGGCGATGGGGCCTGGCAGGGGTGGTCTCCGGCGAGGCCGGCCAACGATGAGGGACTCGATCAGGAGCTCCTCTCCTGTTTTAGATCGAGAAGGCTGGGCTCTGCTGGGATCCCGAGGAAGATTTTTGGAGCGGCGGCGGCGGACACGGGATGGATGGGACAGATCCCTAGGTTTTAGGGTTGCCCACTATTTATATTGCAAAGTGATTTAGGGTAGAGACTATCACGTCCCTACGATCGCAATCGGACGGTCGCGAATAAAATAGTTAGGAGTCCAAATAAGAAAACGGAGACGTTTTGTAGATGTTTGGAGATGATCCGGATCCAACGGTGACGAAAGTCCGGTTCGGGTCCGGGACAACTTTCGGACGCGCGCGCGAGGAGGGCCGCGGGCTAACGAGAGAGGTTAGGTTGGGCCTGGTGGATTGTGAAGTGCGGGTTGGTCTGAGAGAAGAGGGGACAGATGCAGCCCGGCACGGTTTCCGGAGACCGAAAACGTCCGACGTTAGACCGGCTATACTGCCGCTATAGTTATCCGTTGGGGCATCAAACGATCTCCGAATGCGATGAAACTTGACAGGCGGTCTATCTACACTATAATAAGACCACACGTCAACTCTCATACCATTCCGAGAACATTTTCCGGCCACTTATAAAATACTATTTCGGACATGCCGCG
Source organism: Triticum aestivum (assembly GCF_018294505.1). Classification (NCBI taxonomy): domain Eukaryota; kingdom Viridiplantae; phylum Streptophyta; class Magnoliopsida; order Poales; family Poaceae; genus Triticum; species Triticum aestivum. The sequence continues at coordinate 163,880,716 of NC_057797.1, read as the reverse complement.
GGCGCGTGCAAGTGTGTCTGGGCTCAGAACGGACAACTTAAGGAACAAGGAGACCGGGACGGATGCAAGTTTTTAAAACATGATGATGCAATGCGGATGATGACATAGCAAGATGCAACACGCAAGCAAAAGACAAGGCAACAACAGCGAATAACTGGAGGACACCTGGCACATCGGTCTTGGGGCGTCACAACACACTAAATCGGAACGGTGGAAAGTCATAATAAATTGGAACGGTGGAAAGTTGCATGGCAATATATCTCATAATGGCTATGGAAATGCCACAAATAGGTAGGTATGGTGGCTGTTTTGAGGAAGATATATGGTGGATGTATGGTATCAGCGAAGGTTGCGCGGCACTAGAGTGGCTAGCAATGGTGGAAGGGTGAGAGTGTGTATAATCCATGGACTCAATATTAGTCATAAAGAACTCACATACTTATTGCAAAAATCTATTAGTTATCGAAACGAAGTACTATGCACATGCTCCTAGGGGGTAGATTGGTAGGAAAATACCATCGCTCGTCCCTGACCGCCACTCATAAGGAAGACAATCAATAAATAAATCATGCTCCAACTTCATCACATAACGGTTCACCATACGTGCATGCTACGGGAATCACAAACTTTAACACAATAATTTCTACAATCCAAAATTACTCACTAGCATGACTCTCATATCACCATCTTTATACCTCAAAATAATCATAAGGAATCAAACTTCTCATAGCATTCAACTCACTTTATATGAAAGTTTTTTTTATACCCCTCTTGGATGTCTATCATATTAGGACTAAATTCACAACCTAAGCAAATTACCGTGTTGTTTAAGGACTCCCAAAATAATATAAGTGAAGCATGAGAGTTCATCAATTTCTTTGAAATAAAACTACCGCCATGCTCTAAAAGATATAAGTGAAGCACTAGAGCAAATGACAAACTACTCCAAAAGATATAAGCGAAGCACAGTGAGTAGTTGAATAATTATGTAACTATGTGAATACACCTTCTAATAAATAACATTTCAGATCTTAAGTGCTTTATTCAAACAGCAAGCAAATCCTAATAAAATAAAATGACACTCCAAGCAAAACACATATCATGTGGTTAATAAAATTATAGCTCCAAGTAAGGTTACCAATGAATGAAGATGAAAGAGGGGATGCCATATGGGGCATCACCAAGCTTAGGCTCTTGCTACTTCTTATTCCATAGTCCATCAAAACTTTACCCAAAACTTGAAAACTTCACAACACAAAACTTAACAGAAAACTTGTAAGCTCCGTTAGCATAATAAAGAAAATCACCACTTAGGTACTGTCAAGACAAGATTCATAATTTTTCTCACATTACGACTACTGTACCCTATCATTTCTACAATTTATATTAAGCAATATAAGCCATAGAAACTAGAAAACAAGCAAACTATGCATCAAAAACAGAATTTGTCAAAAACAGGACAATCTGTAGTAATCTGTAACTCTCGAATACTTTTGTAACTCCAAAAATTATGAAAAATTAGGACAACCTGAGCAATTTGTTTATTAATCTTCTGTAAAAATAATCAGTATTTTATCCCACTTTTGTTAAAAATTAGAATTGTTTTCCTGAGCACAAAAGTTTCTGTTTTTTCAGCAAGATCAAATCAGCTATCACCATAGATCATCCCAAAGGTCTTACTTGGCACTTTATTGAAACAAAAGCTATAAAACATGATTAATAAAATAGCATAATCATGTGAACAGACAAAAACAGAAGGGGTAAATGTTGGGTTGTCTCCTGACAAGCACTTTTCTTTAATGCCTTTCTAGCTAAGCATGGTGATTTCAATGATGCTCATATAAAAGATAGGAATTGAAACATAATGAGGGCATCATGAAGCATATCACTAGCACATTTAAGCCTAACCCACTTACTATGCATAGGGATTTTGTAAGCAAACAACTTATGGGAACAAGAATCAACTTGCATAGGAAGGTAAAGCAAGCAAAACTTCAAGATTTTCAACATGTAGAGAGGAAACTTGATACTATTGCAATATGTAGAAGCATATGTTCCTCTCTCATGATAATTTTCAGTAGAATAATGAATGAATTCAACAATATAACCATCACACAAAGCATTCTTTTCATGATCTACAAGCATAGAAATTTTATTACTCTCCACATAAGCAAATCTATTCTCATCAATAGTAGAGGGAGAATCATAAGAAACTCGAATACTATAAATTGTTTACACATTAAAAGAATAATTTTCAGAAAAAAGGGTAATCATAATTATGAAAAGTTTTATAAATATAATCATCACTACTTTTTATAACATAAGTATCATCAGAATAATCATCACAAGTAGCAACTTCGTTCTCATCATAATCAATTGAAACCTATTCCAAGATAGTGGAATCATTACTAAATAAAGTAATGACCTCTCCAAATCCACTTTTATAATTCTAATAAGATTCAACACCCTCCAAAGTAGTGGGATCACTACTTCCTAAATTTGACACTCTTCCAAACCTACTTCCATAAATATTGCAATCATCATAAATAGGAGGCATGATATCATCATAATAAATTTGCTCATCAAAACTTGGAGGACTAAGAATATAGTCTTCATTAAACATAGTATCCCCAAGCTTGGGACAAACATTAATTGCAGCAAATAAATTCTCAAACATGTCATTTTCATCAAACATAGCATCCCCAAGCATAGGCCTTTGCATATCACAAGCATAATCACTCTCATCATTAATAATATGAATAACACCAATAGTATAGCAATTATTATCACAACTTTCTAAGTTGGTGCCAAAAAGATTTTCAAGATTATAAAAAGTATCATTACTTTCCCAAACATAATCACCATAACGAGTAATAGGCATAACAATAATAGGAGCAACATCATTTGGGAGGGATACCTTTTTACCTTTGCTTCTCCGTCTTTTCTTTTTCTTCTTCACATCATGTGTGGGTTTTATCACCCTTTTGGAGCTCCTTATTGATGAGATTGGTTGACTAAAAAGCTCCTCCTCGTTACCTGATTCATCATAAGAGAAAATAGGAGGATATTGGGAAACCTCTCTCTCCCTTCATTAGTATTCTCTTCATCTTCTATTTGTTTTCTTGTCTTTAAGTAATTGGCAATATAAGGATTATCAATGCAATTCACCACACAATACATATAAATTTCCTCTAGATCAAAATCAAGAACTCTCTCAAAATAATATTTCAGAATACCCTTAGTTATACGTTTCATTTCTTCATATCTCAAAAGCAAACTAAGTTCATTATGATGCACAAGGGAAATCAAGTCATCACAATTTTTGGACACGACGCGATCATGAAACAATTTGCATTGGAGATTTAAATGACCATGTTCATTGCAAAGTTCACAAGGATGGCTAAAAATATTAAATTTTTCAGCACAAACATCTAGCCTCTCTTGCAAGCATTTAGTTTCTAAATACTTATGCCTCTTGCAAAATCTATCTTCCCTTTTTGGTATGTAACAGCAAACTCTATGCACTCCACAAAAATTGAAATGCTTATAAGAAACTTTTTTATCATGACTAGTGCAATCATCATTAGTACTATGGATATTCAAAAAATTCATACTAACGACATTGCAACCATGCTTATCATTCAAAGATTTAGTGCCAAACATTTTAATGTGTTCTTCTTCTAACACTTTGGCACAATTATCGGAATCCTTATTTTCACGAAAGACATTAAAAAGATGAAGCATATGAGGCAACCTCAATTTCATTTTTTAGTTTTCTTTTATAGACTAAACTAGTGATAAAACAAGAAACTAAAATATTTGATTGCAAGATCTAAAGATATACCTTCAAGCACTCACCTCCCAAGCAACGGAGCCAGAAAAGAGCTTGATGTCTACTATGCAACCTTCTTCTTGTAGACATTGTTGGGCCTCCAAGTGCAGAGGTTTGTAGGACAGTAGCAATTTTCCCTCAAGTGGATGACCTGAGGTTTATCAATGCGTGGGAGGCGTAAGATTAATATGGTCTCTCTCAAACAACACTGCAACCAAATAACAAAGAGTCTCTTGTGTCCCCAACACACCCAATACAATGGTAAATTGTATAGGTGCACTAGTTCGGCGAAGAGATGGTAATACAAGTGTAATATGGATGGTAGATATAGGTTTTTGTAACCTGAAAAAATAAAAATAGCAAGGTAGCAAGTGGTAAAAGTGGGCGCAAATGGTATTCCAATGCTTCGAAACAAGGCCCAGGGTTCATACTTTCACTAGTGCAAGTTCTCTCAACAATGATAACATAATTATATCATATAACAATCTCTCAACGTGCAACAAAGAGCCACTCCAAAGTCACTAATAGCGGAGAAAAAATGTAGATATTATTGTAGGGTACGAAACCACCTCAAATTTATTCTTTCTGGTCGATCTATTGGGCTATTCCTATAAGTGTGACAAACAGTCCTAGAGTTCGTACTAAAATAACACCTTAAGACACACATCAACCAAAATCCTAATGTCACCTAGATACTCCAATGTCACCACAAGTATCCGCGGGTTTGATTCATCTATTCAAACCAATACAAAGAACTTCCAAGAGTGCCCCAAAGTTTCTACTGGAGAGTCAAGACAAAAACATGTGCCAACCCCTATGCATAAGTTCACAAGGTCACAGAACCCGCAAGTTGATCACCAAAACATACATCAAGTAGATCACGTGAATATCCCATTGTCACCACAGATAAGCACATGCAAGACATACATCAAGTGTTCTCAAATCCATAAAGACTCAATCCGATAAGATAACTTCAAAGGGAAAAGTCAATCCATTACAAGAAGGTAGAGGGGAGAAACATCATAAGATCCAACTATAATAGCAAAGCTCACGGTACATCAAGATCGTTCCAAATCAAGAACATGAGAGAGAGATCAAACACATAGCTACTGGTACATACCCTCAGCCCCGAGGGTGAACTACTCCCTTCTCGTCATGCAGAGCGTCGGGATGATGAAGACGGCTGATAACCCACAAGTATAGGGGATCGCAACTGTTTTCGATAAGTAAGAGTGTCGAACCCAACGAGGAGCTAAAGGCAGACCAAATATTCCCTCAAGTTCTATCGACCACCGATACAACTCTACGCACGCTTGACATTCGCTTTACCTAGAACAAGTATGAAACTAGAAGTACTTTGTAGGTGTTGTTGGATAGGTTTGCAAGATAATAAAGATTATGTAAATAAAAAGTAGGGGTTGTTTAGATAAAGACACAACTAAATTAGTTTTAGTAAAGAGCTTTTTGTTATGAGAAAGTTATCTGTCCCTAGGCAATCGATAACTAGACCGGTAATCATTATTGCAGTTTCATATGAGGGAGAGGCATAAGCTAACATACTTTCTCTACTTGGATCATATGCACTTATGATTGGAACTCTAGCAAGCATCCGCAACTACTAAAGATCATCAAGGTAAAACCCAACCATAGCATTAAAGTATCAAGTCCTCTTTATCCCATATGCAACAACCCCCTTACTCGGGTTTGTGTTTCAGTCACTCACGCAACCCACTATAAGTGAATCATGAACATATTGCAACACCCTACAGCGGGGATCCCTCACACTTGCGCGACACGAAGAGCACCATAGGATAGCACCAATAACAAAACATGCAACTCAAACCAATCTTGATCATCAAATAGCCCATAGGACAAACCAGATCTACTCAAACATCATAGGATAGCCATACATCATTGGGAAATAATATATAGCGTTGAGCACCATGTTTAAGTAGAGATTACAGTGGGTAAGAGAGATGTTACATTGCTGCATAGAGGGGGGAGAGTTGGTGATGATGGCGGTGAAGTTGTTGGGGAAGATTGCGGTGATGATGATGGCTCCCGATGGCACTCCGGTGCCACCGGAAGAGAGGGGGAGAGAGCCTCCCTCCTTCTTCTTCTTCCTTCACCTCCTCCCTAGATGGGATAAGGGTTTCCCCTCTGGTCCATGGCCTCCATGGCGTGGGAGGGGCGAGAGCCCCTCCGAGATTGGATCTGTCTCTCTCTCTCTCTCTCTGTTTCTGCGTTCCCAGATTCTACCCTTTCACCATTTCTTATATTCCCAAAGATCCGTAACTCCGATTGGGCTGAAATTTTAACACGGTCTCTATCCGGATATTAGCTTTCTTGCGGCGAAAGAAGGGAACCAACTGCCTTATGGGGTGGCCACGAGGGTCAGGGGCACGCCTGCCACCCTGGGGCATGCCCCCTGCCTCGTGGCCCCCTCGGGCACCGTCTCGCGTGGATTTTTCTTCCAAAAAATCATATATATTCCAAAAAAATCTCTGTCAGTTTTTATCCCGTTGGGAGTCCGTTTGATATGGATATTCTGTGAAACAAAAAACATGCAGCAAACAGGAACTGGCACTGGGCACTGGATCAATATGTTAGTCCCAAAAATAGTATAAAAAGTTGCCAAAAGTATATGAAAGTTGTAGAATATTAGCATGGAACAATCAAAAATTATAGATACAACGAAGATGTATCAGCATCCCCAAGCTTAATTCCTGCTCGTCCTCGAGTAGGTAAATGATAAAAAAGATAATTTTTGATGTGGAATGCTACCTAGCATAATCTTGATCACATATCTAATCATGGCATGAATATTAAGACATGAGTGATTCAAAGAAATAGTCTATCATTTGACATAAAAACAATAATACTTCAAGCCTACTAAAAAAGCAATCATGTCTTTTCAAAATAACATGGCCAAAGAAAGTTATCCCTACAAAATCATATAGTCTGGCTATGCTCCATCTTCACCACACAAAATATTCACATCATGCACAACCCCGATGACAAGCCAAGAAATTGTTTCATACTTTTGACATTCTCAAACCTTTTCAACTTTCACGCAATGGACATAGCACTATAGGTGGAATAGAATGGTGGTTGTGGAGAAGACAAAAAGGAGAAGATAGTCTCACATCAACTAGGTGTATCAACGGGCTATGGAAATGCCCATCAATAGATATCTGTAGCGACCCGACCCGAATGGATCAAGTCTCTGTGCTTAAGTGTCATCCCTGGATCGGTATGCTGACACACACAGTACTCGAGGATTTATAACAGAGGTAAATCACATGTAAAAGTAACGTAAATACTATTACCTCAATCCAAAATAGCGGAAGTAACAAGATTGTGGATTCCCATCAACACCAACGGCAAAGTTGAGTGTAGAAATCGTAACCCTAACGTATCACTTACTTGTCGTAGGATATCCTGCAACATGAGACGTTGCAGCCACAGAGGGTCAGTACATTGAATGTACTGGCAAATTCACACCATAGAGAATGATGAATAAAGACTATCACTACATGCATATTTGGCTGGTGGAAAAGCTCTATGGTTATAAGGTTTTTGCGTAAAGCCAATTTTTTTCCCTACTGCAAAGGAATAAATTTTATTTAACTATCATGGTGGTTGTTGAACATTGAGAATGGTTGATAGCATTCTCAATCCCAATTAAGTAACATCATTAAACCCAACAATATTCATTTAAAGTAACGTGATGAGATCAACAGGATAATCCAAGAACTAGATACTCAAGATGTCCATAACCGGGGACACGGCTAATCATGATTAGTTTGTTACACTCTGCAGAGGTTTGCGCACTTTTCCCCACAAGACTCGATCGCCTCCGTTGGATTTCTCGCACTACATGGTGTTTGAGAAACGGATGACCAAGACACAGTCTTTCAGAAGCGCTAGCACCTTACGATGGATAGACCGGTACACCTACTTTCCCCTGCATCTGCTAGTCTACCCTGTAAGAGTTCGCACGACTTAATCAACTATGCTAGAGCCCATAATGGCTTGTGGCTGCACACGGAAGTTTCTAGTTTGAAAAATCTCATGATCCCTTTGAGCCTGGGTGGCGGTCCAAAAGAAAACAGGCAAGTCCTGGATTACCCAGGTGCCTAGACAGGCAATCCTAGAATAACCAGGTGCCTCAATCCACCCAGATGTGTGTTTAAGTTGCCACCTTAAGTAAACCATTAATTAACAATCTCACATCTGTCATGGATACTCTCAAAACCCAATCCACGTCTACTAGCATAGCATGGCATAATAAGCAAACGTAGAAGTAACTGCCAAAGGTTTGATAATAAACAGGTAATAGGTACTACCTCATCTACTTCCCATCCCATAGTTTAATTAGATCCTAATCATGCAATGTGTGAAAATTGATCTAATGCAAAAAAAACTGGGTATGGAAGGGGATATGATCAAAGTGTGAACTTGCCTGCAATGTTGATGAAGATGATTCGCACTCAAAAATCTTGATAGATCTACTCGTCACACTCCGGTCAATCTATCGTAAGCAAGCAATAGTAACCATACATAAGCAATCACTCAAAAGATCAGAAAGATCGAAGAAGTCGATTCGGAAAACATCAAAACCAAGCAAATAGCTCTTGCAACATAAAACAATTTCTAATAGTACCAAAATTATATGAATTTGGCCTTATCAGAAAGTTTAGGTCAAGAGCTTCGATTTGCAAAAAGAATCAACTCAAACGGAGCTTCGAAACTCAAGTTATGATCAAACGAAGTTTGAAATCCAATCTGATGTAATTTAAATTTCAAACTTTTCAAAAACATGTTTGAGTTGGATTACTGGATAGAGGGGATCATAATGAAGACATGAGCGTTGGTTTCGTTGGATTTGGATAAACGAGTAAGAAGTTACGGTGTTTTGAAGATCAGGGGCTATTTTGCAAATAATTTATTCACAAGCAGGTCTCTGGCAGAAAAAGTTAAAAAAAAGAAAAAAAGAAAAATCCTATCGAGCGAACGCTCGCTAAACAGATCTAATCTAATGAACGTGTTCGCTATAGAGCCTAAACTAGCGAACGTCCACTAAATAAGTCTGACTAAAAAGAAAAACCGGCTAAAAGAAAAACCGAAGAAATCCTAATAAATTAAACCGGACCGGGCGGTTTATTACTGGTTCGGTGGTTTGGCGGTTTTCGAGAGAAAACCGGCGGCGGCGAGGTTAAACTCCGGCGACAGCGGACGGCTCGGGCTTGACCGGAGCGGCGGCTCTGGTGGCCGGCGGCGAGGGCGGAGTGGACGGGGAGGGGCGACGCGGCAAGGCGAGGTGGATGGCGGCGTCGGCGGCGGTCCACGACGAAGGAACGGAGCGGCAGTAGCGAGCGGATCTCGCCGGCGGCGGCGGATCCCGACGAGTGCAGCGACGGTGGCGCGGTGAGATGCGGGAGGGCGGCGACATGAGTAGAGGGAGGGGGAGGGGATTTATAAGAGGAGGGGGCGACGACCTTGGGGAAGGGTCCAAGGAGAGGAGGACGCGGAGTCCGGCCGGACTCCGGTGATGGCGCTCCCGTGCGGGAGTCGGAGACGAGCGAGGCGCGCTGGTGCGCTGGGCCGCGGCTATGGTTGGCCTTGGGCCGGCCCAGTCGGCGGCGGGGAGAGTTTTTTTTAAAACATTTTCCAGACAATTAAAAATAATAAAAGCAAAAAGAAATAAAATATTATATAGGCATATAATATATCAAAATTTCCAGAAAAAGATATCTACAACATGAACATTTTTGTAAAATCAAATAAAATCCACACAAATTCAGATAAAACAAAGAGTGCTACTGGTCTATTAAAATCCAACAACAATCATTTTAAAAATACCAAAATGATTTCAAATTAATTTTTCTCCAATTTTCTAATGTAGGGAATCATGTTACCCTATTTTCCATATATTTTATTTTTGGAGAGAAATAATTTGAATAAAACTCAACCAATTCCAAAATGAAAATAATTTCAAAAGGACTTTGAATTTGATCCTTGAAACTCCCAACTCATATTTCATAATTTGAAGAAGTCATTTTATCTCCTCTCGTGAAAATCATTGAGTTGCTTAAAGTTTCTGAATTGAAAATATTTCCAAATGAAATTCAATTATTTTCAAATGCCCTTTCATTTAATTTTAAATGGAAGAAGTCATATCATCTTCGCTCAAGTGTTTTGTATTTGAAAAGAATTTGAATTCATGGAGATCAGAAAGCAAATATGAAAGTTTGGGAAAGTCCTTTTATTCCCTCTCATTTAACTTTCAAAAGTTTCGAATTCACTCACTTTCAAACAATCAATCAAACAATCAATCAAATCTATCTATTTATTATAACATTCCAAAATTTAGAATTTTGGGATGTTACAAACCTACCACCCTTAAAATGAATCTCGTCCTCGAGATTCGGAGAGGCTAGCAAGAAAAGGTTAGGGTTTGGGGGTCTCCTAAAAATTCATCGGTCGTCTCCGGGGTCTGGGTGCTACCACCCTTAGTAGTATGGTTACGGTTCTATCAAAACTCATATACTCCATCCTTATTCTTGACAGTGTCGGTCTTCTTAGATCTTCAGGATAATTCCTTATCCGGGCTCTTCCAGTAGTGGCATAACCTTACCACAATTTTTCTATCCTTTCATCTTGGTAAGGTTCTTCTGAGATTGGGTCTTCGCTGCTGACGGGTCTGGCGCCAAAACTAAATAGCTATCGATATCTCATGGTGGTCAACAATTTGTGGTTTCTCCTGCAGGAAATGTGTCTGGGTGATCCTCACCGTATAACCTACGGTTGGCAAAGCTGCCTTGTACAAGGGAAAAATACCTATACCATTCTAAGGTTTAAACAAGGTTTTCATCGTCGTCTCTCTACTATAGGTAAGTCGCTCAGATTTACCATTCCATATAGCAAGGCGAACAATAAGAGTAAGTCGGTATGGTGATCAATCCATCCCGCACCCAAATCATTACCTTGTGTATGGTTTAGCGAATCTCGCATTCTAACACTTGGTCATCCTCACAAGCATTGCAGAATTTCTCTCGTCGACGAACCAAGTTCAGAATAATCCATTGATTCTGCAAGCCAGACAAACATCTATCGTTCCTTCACAACTCTCAGGTTTTGCGTAAACTCCTATAAAATCGTCTATCGACAAAGGTATATCCACTTCCAGGGTTTTTCCTTCAGCAAGAATGTGCTTGCTTCTTGGCAGGTCCTGGGGCCTGTGGATTATGGCACACCTCATCACTTGTAGTCCTTGAACTTATCATCGGGCCACTTATCGTTATTCCAACATCCAACTTCCAGCTTCCTAGCATACTTAGAATCCATCCAATTGTATTGTCTTCTTCCTTCTATTGGCACCAAACTAGGACATGATTACTCAGACACATCATGGAGTTTCCATTGATCGATATTTCCGACATCATACCTCCTTTATATCCAATAGTACTTCATCTCTTCATATTCTTGGGGTATCCAACATATCGAGATAAAACTCGTACCTATGAAGTCCACTCCGTGGAACATCATTATCCTTTCCAGGGGTCAAGCGTCCTTACAGGGGAATATTGGCCATCCCTACATGGCACTTCTTCAAATGGGAAACGTGAAACACATCATGAACTCCTGACAGTCCTTCGGGTGACTCCAACTTGTTGGCCACTTCTCCCATACGCTCCAAAACTCGGTATGGTCCTACAAATCTCGGGGTTAACTTTACCTTAACTCCAATTAGTTTAACTCCTCGCAGAGGGAACACATGAAGACATGCTCTGTCTCCAATTTCATAGACTACCTCCTTGCATTTTTAAGTCTGCATAACCATTCTGCCTGGACTGAGCTACCTTCAGTCTATCTCGAATCAACTTAACATTCTCTTCTGACTCCTTGATCACATTTGGTCCAAACAACTGACGGTCTCCAACTTCATCCCACATACTCTTGGGGTATCACACATATCGAGACAAAACTCGTATTCATTTTGTCCGAAATCCACTCAGTGGAGTATCCTTATCTTTTCCAGGGGTCAGCGGTTCTTACAGGGTACTACCACCCTTAAAATGCACAAATCTTCCATAGACCATATTTCTCATATCCTCAGAATGGCCAAAATTCTTCTTCATAGAGTAACAACTCATAAAATCCATATCAGTACCAACGATGCTAACTTTATTCATTCTCCAATGATTACAATCTCTCGCTTTCCATTACATGTCTCAACTCAACACCTCAATATAAAAGAAAATGTTCTCACTTCTACTACTCCATTTCTTTTGTTGCAAACTCAACTATCTAGCACAAGTTTCCTTCTCCTTGGGGCATTCTCTGGCAAAGTGCCCTGCTCCATTACAACTAAAACATATTACTTCTGACAAGTATCGAGGTTTCCTTTTTAGGCAACTGTTGAGGTAGTGCCTTGATTCCTTGCACCTGTAACAGGTGATACGACTCAGGTCCTTCCTGGAATCCAATCTGCCTCTCTTCCTAGACCTTTCCATGCCAATCATGGCTTCTATTTCCTGTGGGTCATATTCTACTTCCTCTGTTGGGAATTCTACTAGATCCCCATTCAAACAATTTTGGGAGATGTGTCCTTCTTCTCCACATGAATAGCAAGACTTAGTGCAGGGTTTACTCGGGTCTTCTTTAGGTGTGTCCTCCATCATCAGCTTCTTCTAAAATTTCCATGAGGCCTCCTTTCATTACTTCTTTCTTCTGCTGGATGGTTCTTTGTACCCTAGGGTAAATGTGACACTAAGCAGGATAGTGGGTAGTCCCTTCACACAAGAAACAAGTAATCTGCCTAATTGGGCATTCTTCAACTGGGTGACTTCCTTCACAATTAGGGCATTCATCCTTGTGTTCTTTATGGGTGTGTCCTATTTCTCCACAAATCTTGCATGCACAAGGTTTCTTCATATCCTTTCCATAAGGCTTCAACTTCTGGGACACAAGCCGAGACTTTGGCAAGTCAACTTAAATTCTTTCCAAGTGGTTACTCCTTGCCATCCATTGATGGTTTGGTACATTCTCCACCAAGTAGCAGCACCTCTTTCAAAGCACTGAAGAGCATGCTGGGTCATATCATGTCCAACTATAGGGTTATTCTCCATGTGATCCTCCATGTTCTGAATCCATCGGTCCGTCTCCAATTGACTCATCGGTCCAGAAAATACAAGCTCATCTCCATTCATCCTCTATTGGGTCCATGGGTTTGGGGTGAGATAAGAGAGATAGAGAGGGATGCACACAATACAAACAAAAGTTTTGAAAAGATAGATTTTATTTGTGGCTGTCGGGAAACATCAAACAAATGACAGCTCACAAATGTCGCATCTAACGTAGGTATATAACAGGGGTTTGGTCTTCTAAAGGTCAATAAATCTTTAACGTCTCCAAACTCTTCAAGCCTTGTTCATGCCTCCAATGGCTTCTTCCGATCATGCTTGTCTTCTCAAGTTCTTTTGCCAGATCATCTCTGTTGACGTGAAATCTCTCGTGACATCCTTTAATATTCTGGAGTTGTATTTCAAACTTCTAAGTTTCAACATCCTTGGCATGAACCATGGTCTAGTTCCTGACAAATCTCCGATTTCTCGAGGTTTTGCTCCTCCAGCTTGGCTACTTCAACTTCTGGGTCCTAAGTTCTTCACGAAATGCTCCCTGTCAAAATATGGCTTCTTGTAGCTCCATCTTAACTTCTTGATGTAACACTCCAGATCCCGGTGATACACCGGCTAAGGTTAAAACTTCATCTTTTGCTGATAGCTGCTACGTCAGCCTTCTACCATCCAATCCTTCCGAAGAAATGCCTGCTTAACCCAGCCCGGTGACAATAGCATCAGCGGGCGATGAGATCACGGATAACCATGTTTCTGCTCTTGTCATTCCCATGAGCTATCATTCCATAGTTGATATCTCCTGCCTTAGGGAAAACTTCGAGTTCTCATGCTCCTTATTTCAGTCTTTCTCCGATACACCTTGATCTCGGGTATTGACAACTTCCATAGTCTGCCAAGTTCCATAAGGGTAGCCTTCCTAGGTCATACAATTCTGGGAATTCTTCAGAGCCTTCAATTCTCCTAGTCTTCGGAGTCTTCAACCGTTGTAGTTTCCATTATTCAGATGCACAGTAAAATCCTCTTCATTCTGAAATGGTCTTAGTTGTCCAATATCTTGTACTTCTTGGAGTGGTCTCATCAGTCGAATCTTCGTGTGGTCAAAGGGGGAAAAGGGGTACAGTCTCACTAAAGGGAATTTTTGAATAAGCTCAGAAGAGAAGAGAGGTAAAAGGTCTTTTTGAAAGGGAAAGTTGTAGAGAAAAATCTTTGCTATGGGCTTGCTAGTTTCTAGGGTCACGTCCTACAGTCAGCATGTGCTCTGATACCATCTTGTAGCGACCCGACCCGAATGGATCAAGTCTCTGTGCTTAAGTGTCATCCCTGGATCGGTATGCTGACACACACAGTACTCGAGGATTTATAACAGAGGTAAATCACATGTAAAAGTAACGTAAGTACTATTACCTCAATCCAAAATAGCGGAAGTAACAAGATTGTGGATTCCCATCAACACCAACGGCAAAGTTGAGTGTAGAAATCGTAACCCTAACGTATCACTTACTCGTCGTAAGATAATCCTGCAACATGAGACGTTGCAGCCACAGAGGGTCAGTACATTGAATGTACTGGCAAATTCACACCATAGAGAATGATGAATAAAGACTATCACTACATGCATATTTGGCTGGTGGAAAAGCTCTATGGTTATAAGGTTTTTGCGTAAAGCCAATTTTTCCCTACTGCAAAGGAATAAATTTTATTTAACTATCATGGTGGTTGTTGAACATTGAGAATGGTTGACAGCATTCTCAATCCCAATTAAGTAACATCATTAAACCCAACAATATTCATTTAAAGTAACGTGATGAGATCAACAGGATAATCCAAGAACTAGATACTCAAGATGTCCATAACCGGGGACACGGCTAATCATGATTAGTTTGTTACACTCTGCAGAGGTTTGCGCACTTTTCCCCACAAGACTCGATCGCCTCCGTTGGATTTCTCGCACTACATGGTGTTTGAGAAACGGATGACCGAGACACAGTCTTTCAGAAGCGCTAGCACCTTACGATGGATAGACCGGTACACCTACTTTCCCCTACATCTGCTAGTCTACCCTGTAAGAGTTCGCACGACTTAATCAACTATGCCAGAGCCCATAATGGCTTGTGGCTGCACACGGAAGTTTCTAGTTTGAAAAATCTCATGATCCCTTTGAGCCTGGGTGGCGGTCCAAAAGAAAACAGGCAAGTCCTGGATTACCCAGGTGCCTAGACAGGCAATCCTAGAATAACCAGGTGCCTCAATCCACCCAGATGTGTGTTTAAGTTGCCACCTTAAGTAAACCATTAATTAACAATCTCACATCTGTCATGGATACTCTCAAAACCCAATCCATGTCTACTAGCATAGCATGGCATAATAAGCAAACATATAAGTAACTCCCAAAGGTTTGATAATAAACAGGTACTAGGTACTACCTCATCTACTTCCCATCCCATAGTTTAATTAGATCCTAATCATGCAATGTGTGAAAATTGATCTAATGCAAAAAAACTGGGTATGGAAGGGGATATGATCAAAGTGTGAACTTGCCTGCAATGTTGATGAAGATGATTCGCACTCAAAAATCTTGATAGATCTACTCGTCACACTCCGGTCAATCTATCGTAAGCAAGCAATAGTAACCATACATAAGCAATCACTCAAAAGATCAGAAAGATCGAAGAAGTCAATTCGGAAAACATCAAAACCAAGCAAATAGCTCTTGCAACATAAAACAATTTCTAACAGTACCAAAATTATATGAATTTGGCCTTATCAGAAAGTTTAGGTCAAGAGCTTCGATTTGCAAAAAGAATCAACTCAAACGGAGCTACGAAACTCAAGTTATGATCAAACGAAGTTTGAATTCAAATCTGATGTAATTTAAATTTTAAACTTTTCAAAAACATGTTTGAGTTGGATTACTGGATAGAGGGGGTCATAACGAAGACGTGAGCGTTGGTTTCGTTGGATTTGGATAAACGAGTAAGAAGTTACGGTGTTTTGAAGATCAGGGGCTATTCTGCAAATAATTTATTCACAAGCAGGTCCCTGGCAGAAAAAGTTAAAAAAAAAGAAAAAAAGAAAAATCCTATCGAGCGAACGCTCGCTAAACAGATCTAATCTAATGAACATGTTCGCTACAGAGCCTAAACTAGCGAACGTCCACTAAATAAGTCTAACTAAAAAGAAAAACCGGCTAAAAGAAAAACCGAAGAAATCCTAATAAATTAAACCGGACCGGGCGGTTTATTACTAGTTCGGTGGTTTGGCGGTTTTCGAGAGAAAACCGGCGGCGGCGAGGTTAAACTCCGGCGATGGCGGACGGCTCGGGCTTGACCGGAGCAGCGGCTCTGGTGGCCGACGGCGAGGGCGGAGTGGACGGGGAGGGGTGACGCGGCAAGGCGAGGTGGATGGCGGCGTCGGTGGTGGTCCACGGCGAAGGAACGGAGCGGAAGCGGCGAGCGGATCTCGCCGGCGGCGGCGGATCCCGACGAGTGTAGCGACGGTGGCGCGGCGAGATGCGGGAGGGCGGCGGCGTGAGTAGAGGGAGGGGGAGGGGATTTATAAGAGGAGGGGGCGACGGCCTTGGGGAAGGGGCCAAGGAGAGGAGGACGCGGAGTCCGGCCGGACTCCGGCGGCGGCGCTCCCGTGCGGGAGTCGGAGACGAGCAAGGCGCGCTTGTGCGCTGGGCCGCGGTTGTGGTTGGCCTTGGGCCGGCCCAGTCGGCGGCGGGGAGAGTTTTTTTTAAAACATTTTCCAGACAATTAAAAATAATAAAAGCAAAAAGAAATAAAATATTATATAGGCATATAATATATCAAAATTTTTAGAAAAAGATATCTACAACATGAACATTTTTGTAAAATCAAATAAAATCCACACAAATTCAGATAAAACAAAGAGTGCTACTAGTCTATTAAAATCCAACAACAATCATTTTAAAAATACCAAAATGATTTCAAATTAATTTTTCTCCAATTTTCTAATGTAGGGAATCATGTTACCCTATTTTCCATATATTTTATTTTTGGAGAAAAATAATTTGAATAAAACTCAACCAATTCCAAAATGACAATAATTTCAAAAGGACTTTGAATTTGATCCTTGAAACTCCCAACTCATATTTCATAACTTGAAGAAGTCATTTTATCTCCTCTCGTGAAAATCATTGAGTTGCTTAAAGTTTCTGAATTGAAAATATTTCCAAATGAAATTCAATTATTTTCAAATACCCTTTCATTTAATTTTAAATGGAAGAAGTCATATCATCTTCGCTCAAGGGTTTTGTATTTGAAAAGAATTTGAAATCATGGAGATCAGAAAGCAAATATGAAAGTTTGGGAAAGTCCTTTTATTCCCTCTCATTTAACTTTCAAAAGTTTCGAATTCACTCACTTTCAGACAATCAATCAAACAATCAATCAAATCTATCTATTTATTATAACATTCCAAAATTTAGAATTTTGGGATGTTACAATATCAATGTGAGTGAGTAGGGATTGCCATGCAACGGATGCACTAGAGCTATAAGTGTATGAAAGCTCAAACTGAAACTAAGTGGGTGTGCATCCAACTTGCTTGCTCATGATGACCTCGGGCATTTGAGGAAGCCCATCATCGGAATATACAAGCCAAGTTCTATAACGAAAATTCCCACTAGTATATGAAAGTGATAACTTAAGAGACTCTCTATATGAAGAACATGGTGCTACTTTGAATCACAAGTGTGGTAAAAGGATAGTAACATTGCCCCTTCTCTCTTTTTCTCTCATTTTTTTATTTTTTTATTTTTTTGGGCCTTCTCTTTTTTGGCCTTTCTCTTTTTTTAATAATTTTTTTATTTTAATTTTTCATCCGGAGTCTCATCCCGACTTGTGGGGGAATCATAGTCTCCATCATCCTTTCCTCACTAGGGCAATGCTCTAATAATGATGATCATCACACTTTAATTTACTTACAACTCGATATTACAACTCAATACAAGAACAAATATATGACTCTATATGAATGCCTCCGGCAGTGTACCGGGATGTGCAATGATCTAGCGTAGCAATGACATCAAAAAACGGACAAGCCATGAAAACATCATGCTAGCTATCTTACGATCATGCAAAGCAATATGACAATGAATGCTCAAGTCATGTATATGATGATGGAAGTTGCATGGCAATATATCTTGGAATGGCTATGGAAATGCCATGATAGGTAGGTATGGTGGCTGTTTTGAGGAAGGTATATGGTGGGTTTATGGTACCGGCGAAAGTTGCGCGGTACTAGAGAGGCTAGCAATGGTGGAAGGGTGAGAGTGCGTATAATCCATGGACTCAACATTAGTCATAAAGAACTCACATACTTATTGCAAAAGTCTATTAGCTATAGAAACAAAGTACTATGCGCATGCTCCTAGGGGGATAGATTGGTAGGAAAAGACCATCGCTCGTCCCCGACCGCCACTCATAAGGAAGACAATCAATAAATAAATCATCCTCCGACTTCGTTACATAACGGTTCACCATACGTGCATGCTACGGGAATCACAAACCTCAACACAAGTATTTCTACTAATCCTCAACTACCCACTAGCATGACTCTAATATCACCATCTTTATATCGCAAAACTATTGCAAGGAATCAAACATATCATATTCAGTGATCTACAAGTTTTATGTAGGATTTTATGACTAACCATGTGAATGACCAATTCCTGTCATCTCTCTAAATAGATATAAGTGAAGCAAGAGAGTTAAATTCTTTATACAAAAGATATGCCCGTGCTCTAACAAATATAAGTGAAGCAAAATAGCATTCTACAAATGGCGGTTTTCTATGTAAAGAGAAACAGGCAATCCAAACTTCAAATGATATAAGCGAAGCACATGAAGCATTCTATAAAGCCATACTCGCAAGATATAAGTGAAGTGCATAGAGCATTCTATAAATCAACCAAGGACTATCTCATACGAGCATGGTGCATAAAAGAAAAATGAAAACTAAATGCAAAAGACGCTCCAAGATTGCACATATCGTATGAACGAAACGAATCCGAAAACATACCGATACTTGTTGAAGAAAGAGGGGATGCCTTCCGGGGCATCCCCAAGATTAGACGCTTGAGTATCCTTGAATATTTACTTGGGGTGACTTAGGCATCCCCAAGATTGAGCTCTTGCCTCTCTTCCTTCTTCTCACATCGAGACATTCTCGATCATTGAACACTTCATCCACACAAAACTTCAACAGAAAACTCAGTAAGATCCGTTAGTATAATAAAGCAAATCACTACTCTAAGTACTGTTGCAAACCAATTCATATTTTGTTTTTGCATTGTGTCTAATGTATTATAACTTTTTCATTGCTTAATCCACTGATACAAATCGATAGTTTCATCAAAACAAGCAAACTATGCATAAAAAATAGAATCTGTCCAAAACAGAACAGTCTGTAATAATCTGAATATTCACCATACTTCTGATACTTGAACAATTCTACCGAAATTATGAAAAATAAACAATTTGTATAGAAAGACAGTTCAAAAGGAATCAGAACCATTTGACGTTCCATCTAAAAATGTAAAATCGCGCACTACAGCCAAAGTTTCTGTCCTGCACCGTACAAACCATCAAGCAAATGTAAACATCCTAAAGGCAAACCTTGGCACATTATTTTTATAATACAAGGGGATAATTATTTTTGTTGAAAAGTTTCTTTTATCAAGATTCACAAAGTTTCCGTGAGCATGAACAAAGTTCAAGGAGCTCTCCCACTTCAACAATGCTTGTCTTTCTCACTTTCACTTTCCTTTTTGAAAAAGTTTTAGGTTCCCCTCTTTATTTTCGTTGTTTTTAAACTATATGAAAGCACTCCACATAAATAAATGACTCTCTAAAACTTCCGGGTTGTCTCCCTGGCAGCGCTTTCTTTAAAGCCATTAAGCTAGGCATATAGTGCTCAAGTAATGGATCCACCCGGATCCTAAGGTATATCAAAGCCAATTTTAATTAACAATGATTTGTAATTTAGTAGTGAGCACAAAGTAACATATATCATATAACAACGAAGTCTAACTCTCTTCCTATGCATCGGCATGTCATAAAAGAACAATTCATGCATACAAAGTAAAGGCTGATGCATAGTATAAACAGTTTCTTGCAATTTTATCATGTGGGAGACATAGAGAGGTGGAGATATAGTTCCTCTCTCATAATAATGGCAAGTAGGAGCAGCAAGCACATGCATATTATATCTATCAAAATCATCATGTGTAATAGTAAAACACAACCCATCAATATAATCCTTAATAAGGGTAAACTTCTCCGATATAGTGTAGTTGGGAGAATTCAAAAAGATAATAGGACTATCATGCGTGGGTGCAATAGAAACAATTTCATGTTTAACATAAGGAACTATAGCAAGTTCATCTCCATAAGCATGATTCATATTGGCATCTTGGCCACAAGCATAGCAAGCATCATCAAAAAGGGATATTTCAAAAGAATCAACGGGATCATAGAAATTATCATAGCATTCATCCTTCGGTAAGCACGAAGGGAAATTAAACAATGTATGAGTT
The DNA here is from genome assembly GCF_018294505.1 of Triticum aestivum. Taxonomy (NCBI): domain Eukaryota; kingdom Viridiplantae; phylum Streptophyta; class Magnoliopsida; order Poales; family Poaceae; genus Triticum; species Triticum aestivum. The sequence continues at coordinate 163,860,180 of NC_057797.1, read as the reverse complement.
GAAGAGTTGCTCTCATTAGAAGGTGGGCACGGGTTATCAATCCGCTCTTCCTCCTTTTGTTCTGCGCTCTCCTCCTCATCTTTTTCATCCAATGAGCTCATAGTTTCATCAACTTCTTCTTCCATAGATTCCTGCAAAATATTAGTCTCTTCTTGGACAGCGGAGACTTTCTCAATAAGTGCATTAATATCAAAATTGTATTCATAATTCTCATAGCAATATTTAAGGAGAGCTAAATTTTCAGGTCTATAAACCAAATCATCAAAATCTTCAAACTCTTTAAACATAGATTCAATTTCATAAGCACTCATAAAAGCAACAAATTCTTCTATTTGTTCCACATCATAGTAATCATATATACCATTAGCATAAGAAGCTAAGGTTTTATTATCATTAAATTTGCATAAAAAGGGAAGGTGTGGAGCCTTCATCCTAGAGCAACAAGTATAATCATTTCTCAAGCATAGTTGCCTAGCATACCAATTCAATATATGAATTTGATCCCATAATAGTTTCCCTTTTTGTGTCAAGTGATAATCCCTAAAGTATTCGCGTTGATCCAACGTTACTCCCATTACATAATTGAATGGGGTTTTCTCAGGATTATTAAAGTAGTACATAATATCTTTCACATAACCAGCATCGAGGGTTTTAGGAGGTTCCTCATCTCCATGAGTAGCAAGTACACCTAATTTTTTTGGTATTTCGTGTTCCATATCCATAACTAAAGATAGAGAACAACTAAGAACAGCAAATAAAATTACTTAGTGATAAAGCAAACAAGCACACATGAAAATATTCACCCCACGCTATTGCTCCCCGGCAACGGCGCCGGAAAAAGGTCTTGATAACCCACAAGTATAGGGGATCGCAACAGTTTTCGATAAGTAAGAGTGTCGAACCCAACGAGGAGCTAAAGGCAGAACAAATATTCCCTCAAGTTCTATCAACCACCGATACAACTCTACGCACGCTTGACGTTCGCTTTACCTAGAACAAGTATGAAACTAGAAGTACTTTGTAGGTGTTGTTGGATAGGTTTGCAAGATAATAAAGATTACGTAAATAAAAAGTAGGGGCTGTTTAGATAAAGACACAACTAAATTAGTTTTAGTAAAGAGCTTTTTGTTACGAGAAAGTTATTTGCCCCTAGGCAATCGAAAACTAGACCGGTAATCATTATTGCAGTTTCATATGAGGGAGATGCATAAGCTAACATACTTTATCTACTTGGATCATATGCACTTATGATTGGAACTCTAGAAAGCATCCGCAACTACTAAAGATCATTAAGGTAAAACCCAACCATTGCATTAAAGTACCAAGTCCTCTTTATCCTATACGCAACAACCCCCTTACTCGGGTTTGTGTTTCAGTCACTCACGCAACCCACTATAAGCGAATCATGAACGTATTGCAACACCCTACAGCGGGGATCCCTCATGCTTGCGTGACATGGAGAGCACCATAGGACAGCACCAATAACAAAACATGCAACTCAAACCAATCTTGATCATCAAATAGCCCATAGGACAAAACAGATCTACTCAAACATCATAGGATAGCCATACATCATTGGGAAATAATATATAGCGTTGAGCACCATGTTTAAGTAGAGATTACAGTGGGCAAGAGAGAGGTTACACCACTGCATAGAGGGGGGAAGAGTTGGTGATGATGGCGGTAAAGTTGTTGGTGAAGATTGCGGTGATGATGATGGCCCCCGGTGGCACTCCGGTGCCACCGGAAGCGAGGGGGAGAGAGACTCGCTCCTTCTTCTTCTTCCTTGAACTCCTCCCTAGATGGGAGAAGGGTTTCCCCTCTGGTCCATGGCCTCCATGGTGTGGGAGGGGCGAGAGCCCCACCGAGATTGGATCTGTCTCTCTCTGGTTCTGCGTTCCCAGATTCTACCCTTTCACCGTTTATATTCCCGGAGATCCATAACTCCGATTGGGCTGAAATTTTAACACGGTCTCTATCCGGTTATTAGCTTTCTTGCGGCGAAAGAAGGGCACCAAACGCCTTATGGGGTGGCCACGAGGGTCAGGGGCGCGCCTACCCCCTGGGGCGCGCCCCCTGCCTCGTGGCCCCCTCGGGCACCGTCTCGCGTGGATGTTTTCTTCCAAAAAATCATATATACTCCAAAAAAATCTCCGTCAGTTTTTATCCCGTTTGGACTCTGTTTGATATGGATATTCTGTGAAATAAAAAACATGCAACAAACAGGAACTGGCACTGGGCACTGGATCAATATGTTAGTCCCAAAAATAGTATAAAAAGTTGCCAAAAGTATATGAAAGTTGTAGAATATTGGCATGGAACAATAAAAAATTATAAATACGACGGAGACGTATCAACGGCCACCGGTGATGATTTCCCCCTCCGGCAGGGTGCCGAAACAGGGCCCCGATTGGTTTTTGGTGGCTATAGAGGCTTGCGGCGGCGGAACTCCCGATCTAGGTTCTGTTCTGGAGGTTTGGGGATATATAAGAGGTGTTGGCGTCGAGAACAACTCAGGGGATTCCTAGAGGGGCCCACAAGGTCGGGGGGCGCGCCCTAGGGGGTGCGCCCCCCTAATATGCCTCCGTCGTATCTACTTTTCCAAATACTTTTGCCCTTGTTTTGGACTCTAACTTGTATGATTTGAATGGAACTAACCAGGACTGACGCTGTTTTCAGCAGAATTACCATGATGTTGTTTTATGTGCAGAAAACAAAGTTCTCGGAATGACCTGAAACTCCAGGGAGGTCTTAGAAAAAATAATGAAAAATCCTCGCCAAATATGAAGACCAGGGGGCCCACACCCTTCTCACGAGGGTGGGGGCGCCCCCCCTAGGGCGCACCCCCCTACCTCGTGGGCCCCCTGGAGACCCTCCGACGCCAACTCCAACTCTATATATTTGCTTTCGGAGAGAAAAAAATAAGAAAGAAGAAATCATCGCGTTTTACGAAACGGAGCCGCCGCCAAGCCCTAAAACCTCTCGGGAGGGCTGATCTGGAGTCCATTCGGGGCTCCGGAGAGGGGGATTCGTCGCCGTCGTCATCATCAACCATCCTCCATCACCAATTTCATGATGCTCACCGCCGTGCGTGAGTAATTCCATCGTAGGCTTGCTGGACAGTGATGGGTTGGATGAGATTTATCATGTAATCGAGTTAGTTTTGTTAGGGTTTGATCCCTAGTATCCATTATGTTCTGAGATTGATGTTGCTATGACTTTGCTATGCTTAATGCTTGTCACTAGGGCCCGAGTGCCATGATTTCAGATCTGAACCTATTATGTTTTCATGAATATATGTGAGTTCTTGATCCTATCTTGCAAGTCTATAGTCACCTACTATGTGTTATGGTCCGGCAACCCCGAAGTGACAATAATCGGGACCACTCCCGGTGATGAGCATAGTTTGAGGATTTCATGTATTCACTATGTGCTAATGCTTTGTTCCGGTTCTCTATTAAAAGGAGGCCTTAATATCCCTCAGTTTCCAATAGGACCCCGCTGCCACGGGAGGGTAGGACAAAAGATGTCATGCAAGTTCTTTTCCATAAGCACGTATGACTATATATGGAATACATGCCTACATTACATTGATGAATTGGAGCTAGTTCCGTGTCACCCTATGTTATGACTGTTACATGATGAACCGCATCTGGCATAATTATCCATCACTGATCCGATGCCTACGACTTTTCCATATACTGGTTTACGCTTATTTACTTTCCCGCTGCTACTGTTACAATCACTACAAAATATCAAAAACATTACTTTTGTTGTCTTTACTTTTGTTGCTGCTACCACCACTATCATATTACTTTGCTACTAAACACTTTGCTGTAGATACTAAGTTTCCAGGTGTGGTTGAATTGACAACTCAGCTGCTAATACTTGAGAATATTCTTTGGCTCCCCTTGTGTCGAATCAATAAATTTGGGTTGAATACTCTACCCTCGAAAGCTGTTGCGATCCCCTATACTTGTGGGTTATCAAGACCTTTTTCTGGCGCCGTTGTCGGGGAGCATAGCTCTATTCTTTGAGTCACTTGGGATTTATATCTGCTGGACACTATGAAGAACTTGAGAGATCCAAAAACCAAGATCTATCCCTCAACTATGAGGGGAGGTAAGGAACTGCCATCTAGCTCTGCACTTGATTCGCCTTCTGTTATGAGTATGTTTGCGACACCTACACCTGCTTCTGCTATTTGTTCTGATATGTCGCATGTTATTGATGATGCCACTTCTGCTATGCATGATACTTATGATGAAACTGCTTCTATGCTTGATACTATTGTGCCCCTTAGTGAATTTCTTGATGAAAAAATTGCTAGGGCTAGATAAAAAGAAATTATTGAATCTGAATATGATGATGATAGTGATGATGAAAATATGCCTGTTATTCCTGAAGGTTATCTTTTTGATAGGGAATCTTCTGCCGCTATTTTTGCTTGCAAAGATAGATACGAGCTTAAGAGGTTATTGATTAAATGGAACAAAGAATCACTTAGAGATAAAATGAAACCCGATCCTGCTTTTTCTACTTCACCTATATGTGTTCCTGATAAGGATTATGAATTCTCTGTTGATCCTGATATAATTAGTTTGGTTGAATCTGATCCGTTTTATGGCTATGAATCTGAAACTGTTGTGGCACATCTTACTAAGTTAAATGATATAGCTGCCCTGTTCACTATTAATGAGAGATCATGTTACCTCTATTTACTCAAAATATTTCCGTTCTCATTAAAGGGTGATGCTAAGATATGGTTTAATTCTCTTGATCCTGGTTGTGTGCGTAGTCCCCAGGATATGATTTATTACTTCTCTGCTAAATATTTCCCTGCTCATAAGAAACAAGCTGCTTTGAGGGAAATATACAACTTCGTGCAAATTAAAGAAGAGAGTCTCCCACAAGCTTGGGGGAGGCTTCTCAAGTTACTTAATGCTTTGCCTGATCATCCTCTTAAGAAACCTGAAATACTTGATATCTTTTATAATGGACTAACCGATGCTTCCAGAGATTACCTGGATAGTTGTGCTGGTTCTCTTTTCAGGAAAAGAACACCGGATGAAGCTGAAATTCTATTGAATAATGTGTTGACAAATGAAAATAATTGGGCACCTCCTGAGCCAGCTCCCGCTCCAATTACTGAGCCTATTCCTAAACCAACTCCGAAGAAGAGAGGTATTTTATTTCTCAGTCCCGAAGATATGCAAGAGGCAAAGAAATCTATTAAAGCTGAAGATGTTAAGAATTTACCTCCTATTGAAGAAATACATGGTCTTAATTCACCACCCGTTGAAGAAACATATGATCTTAATTATTTATTTACTGAAGAACCTCCTGATCTCGATATCCCGACACAGGTAGTAAAGGTAAATTCTCTCTATAGATATGATAAAGTTGAAGTCCCTCTTACTAAAATTGCTAGTCAGTGCTTGGATGAGTTTGATAACTTTATGTTTAAGCAAGACAACTTCAATGGTTATTTTGGTAGACAATTAAAAGAAAATGCTTATATGATTAGACGCTTGGGTGATTATATGGCTGATATTAAAGGTGAACTTAAACTTGTTAGCAAACATGCTTCTATGGTTACCACTCAAGTAGAACAAGTACTTAAAGCTCAAAAAGAAGTGCTTGATGAAATGAATAGTAAAAAAATGATTATTCTGTTAGAGTGGCTACTAGAACTGGTAGAATGACTCAGGAACCTTTGTATCTTGAAGGCCACCCTAAGAGAATCGAGCAAGATTCTCAAAGAAATAATATTGATGTTCCTAGTTCATCTAAAAAGAAGAAGAAGAAAAATGATAGAACTATGCAAACTTCTAGTGAACCTATTGCTGAACCACCTGATAATCCAAATGATATTTCTATGTCTGATGCTGAAACACAATCTGGTAATGAACATGAACCTAGTAAAAATATTAATGGTGATGTTCATGATGATGCTCAACCTAGTAATGACAATGATGTAGAAATTGAACCTGCTGTTGATCTTGATAACCCACAATCAAAGAATCAACTTTATGATAAAAGAGACTTTGTTGCTAGGAAACATGGTAAAGAAAGGGAACCTTGGATTCAGAAACCCATGCCTTTTCCTCCGTAACTGTGACGCCCCCAATTCAATCGTACACTAATCATGCACGCAAATGTGTACGATCAAGATCAGGGACTCACGGGAAGATATCACAACACAACTCTACAAATAAAATAAGTCATACAAGCATCATAATACAAGCCAGGGGCCTCGAGGGCTCGAATACAAGTGCTCGATCATAGACGAGTCAGCGGAAGCAACAATATCTGAGTACAGACATAAGTTAAACAAGTTTGCCTTAAGAAGGCTAGCACAAACTGGGATACAGATCGAAAGAGGCGCAGGCCTCCTGCCTGGGATCCTCCTAAACTACTCCTGGTCGTTGTCGTCAGCCTGCACGTAGTAGTAGGCACCTCCAATGTAGTAGTCGTCGTCGACGCTGGCTCCTGGCTCCTGGACTCCAGCATCTGGTTGCGACAACCAGAAAGAAAGGAAAGGGGAAAAAGGGGGGAGAAAGCAACCGTGAGTACTCATCCAAAGTACTCGCAAGCAAGGAACTACACTACATATGCATGGGTATATGTGTAAGGAGGCCATATCAGTGGACTGAACTGCAGAATGCCAGAATAAGAGGGGGATAGCTAATCCTGTCGAAGACTACGCTTCTGGCAGCCTCCGTCTTGCAGCATGTAGGAGAGAGTAGATTGAAGTCCTCCAAGTAGCATCTTCAAGTAGCACCTCCAGTAGCATCGCATAGCATAATCCTACCCGGCAATCCTCTCCTCGTATCCCTGAGAGAGAGCGACCACCGGTTGTATCTGTCACTTGGAAGGGTGTGTTTTATTAAGTATCCGGTTCTAGTTGTCATAAGGTCAAGGTACAACTCCAAGTCGTCCTGTTACCGAAGATCACGGCTATTCGAATAGATTAACTTCCCTGCAGGGGTGCACCACATAACCCAACACGCTCGATCCCATTTGGCCGGACACACTTTCCTGGGTCATGCCCGGCCTCGGAAGATCAACACGTCGCAGCCCCACCTAGGCTCAACAGAGAGGCCAGCACGCCGGTCTAAACCTAAGCGCACAGGGGTCTGGGCCCATCGCCCATAGCACACCTGCACGTTGCGTACGCGGCCGAAAGCAGACCTAGCCTAGTGGCGTTCCAGTCCAATTCGGCGCGCGCCGCTCCGTTGCTGACGTCTGAAGTGCTTCGGCTGATACCACGACGTCGGGATACCCATAACTACTCCCACCTAGATGGTTAGTGCGTATAGGCTCGTAGCCAGACTCAGATCAAATACCAAGATCTCGTTAAGCGTGTTAAGTATCCGCGAATGCCGAACAAGGCCAGGCCCACCTGTCTCCTAGGTGGTCTCAACCTGCCCTGCCGCTCCGCCACAAAGTAACAGTCGGGGGCCGTCGAGAACTCAGGCCCACCACTACCTGGATGGAGCCACCTGCCCCTTCAGCCCCCATCGTCAGAATCACTTGCGGGTACTCAATGAGCTGACCCGACTTTAGTCACCATCTGTATAGTATGTATGTATGTATAGTATATACCCGTGATCACCTCCCAAGTGATCACGGCCCGATAGTATAGCAAGGCAGACTGACAAGAATGTAGGGCCAATGATGATAAACTAGCATCCTATACTAAGCATTTAGGATTGCAGGTAAGGTATCAACAGATGTAGCGACAATGTCAGGCTATGCATCAGAATAGGATTAACGAAAGCAGTAACATGCTACACTACTCTAATGCAAGCAGTATAGAGGAGAATAGGCGATATCTGGTGATCAAGGGGGGGGGCTTGCCTGGTTGCTCTGGCAAGAGAGAGGGGTCGTCAACTCCGTAGTCGAACTGGGCAGCAGCAGCGTCGGTCTCGTAGTCTACCGAAGAGAAGAGGGGGAAGAAACAATAAATACAGTGCAAACATAAGCAAGACGATGCAAGACATGACAAAGAGCGGTGCTAGGTGTGTTCTAACGCAGTATGGGGTGATGCTGGCGAAGGGGGAAATCGTCCGGGAAAGTATTCCCGGTGTTCCGTGTTTTCGGGCAGAGGAGCCGGACGGGGAAAGTTGTGAGTTTGACATGTTAGGGGTGTGTGGCGGACGAACGGGTTGTGTATCCGGATTCGTCTCTTTGTTCTGAGCAACTTTCATGTTGAAAATATTTTAATCCGAGTTACGGATTAAAAGATATGATTTTCTAAAGATTTTATTAATTTCTGGAATTTAATTAATTACTTAATTAATTCGAAAAATGGAATTATGACGTCAGCATGATGTCATGCTGACGTCAGCAGTCAGCATTGACCGTTGACCTGGTCAACCTGACATGTGGGTCCCGTGGGACCCACCTGTCATACACTGTTAGTTTAATTAGGGTTTAGGTTAATTGATCAGGTTAATTAAACTCAACTAGTTAATTAAATTAATTAAACCAGATTAATTAACTTAATTAATTCATTAGATAATTAACTAATTAATAATTAATTTTATTAAATCATTTATTTTTTTATTATTTTTTTATTTCTAATTCCTCTTTTTTTTAATAAAACGTTATGGGCATGGGGCCCATCTGTCATAGGCCCCATGGGCCAAACGGGCAAACGGGCATGGGTGTGGGCACCCGTCGAGGCTAACCCGGGTGCGGCGGACGGAGCCCAGGGGCGCCGGACGCGGGCGCCGACTGACCGAGGCCGCAGTT